>NW_028241945.1:600000-860025 GCF_964263255.1 Lissotriton vulgaris | reverse complement strand
ACCAATTTACAAATATACATAAGCTGTTGGAATTACTTTGTGACATTGCATAACATCTCCACCCTTCACCGGCCTCTAGTGTCAGAAACACCTTCTAACACACGCCGCACCCAGCTGATTCCTACAGGGAAGAAGTAGCCACTCTACATGGGTACACTTCCCGTATTCAGCGATAACTATGTATAAAGGGTTCTGACCAGACCCCCCTTACTCACCAGTTATCCGCTCAGACCACCTGCTTCTCCCATCCATGAAATCTCCACCCATGGCAGGGATCCCAGACTACCCTAAGAACCCTCCAGGACCTAGGTTAGATACCTCCAGGTCACTCATGGTCTACATGGACTCAGCCTAACTAGGCCCACCTTTGCCCTTGGGCAGGCAACACTATTCCTACCCCTTCAATGGAAAAGGTTACAGTGCCTCAGCACTGATGCGGTCTCCTGGATAGGTCTACATCCCATCCCCGGGTCACTAGCTGGTCTCCACTCCAGAGTTTTTTCCAACCAGGACCCTCTCTCCGTTTTGGTCCCTGCACCCTAAAGATGCAACCTCTCTGGACCCTCACCCTCAGCCTGCTGCTGAAGTCATTTTGCTGCCACCACCCTTTGGGGATGACTGGCTTCCCTCAAATAAGCACAGTCACTCATGCTTTTCCCACACAGAAAATCTCCTCTGGCAACTGGCCTGACTCCAAAAATAGGACCTCAGACTGGCATCACTACCACACTGGCAGTGCTAGGGAGGAACACTGAGGGTGCCTCATCAGACCCCCTACAGCTCATTCCCCCTGTCAGTAGCTCCACACGGAAACTACCCAGGGAACCTAGACCTCCTCCTTGTTCTCCGCTGCGAGAACAGGGCCTATGCACCCTTCCCTCTGAGAGGCGCGCTCTCCTCCCGGTGTACCCTTAGAGAGTTAGGTAGACTCAGGCCCACTTCTCATGGCTCTCCCCGGTCTTCTGGCAGCACCTACATGGTCCCTGGATGGCCTGCACCACCCCTTCTGAAGATCAGGGTCCCTTCACTTAAGATAGGCCCCACCTGTCTTCAGGGTAGTACTACCACTCTCAGCCAGGGACACTAAATATCCCGGCTAGGCCAGCACCACCCCTTCATGAAACACAGGGTCCCTTCACTGAAAATAGGCCCCTCCTATGTTCAGGGTATTACTACCTTGCAGAATCCATCTCCTGCCTCGAGCTAGGGGAACATCCCTATGCCCCTGGTCCTTGGGTCCAAATCCCACAGGACCTACCTGACTGGTTACTGGCTAGGCATCGCCCCAGCCACCACTTCAGGTTCCCTGTAGCAGCTCCTGGTCCTGGGGTTCAAGTCCCACAGGTACTACCGGACTGGTCACCGTCCACCACTGACCCTTCAAATGAAAACTAGGAAGCACATCCCCCCACTCAGATCTTCACTGGGTCAGTAACCTAGCTCACCTAGGGGCTACCACTACACACCATCACTCAAGGGGCCAGCCACTACCAGGGGCCACCCTTGGGTTGCTCACCTCCCCACCAGTTAACCTGAGGGACCTGCTGGACACTCAACTCTACCACACCCTCCTCCCACCGTGGTAAAAATTTGTTAGGGTGTCTAACCATGGGAACGCCTGGGGTGTTACTACCTGGAGTTAAGAAACCTCCTGCCCCACCCTTCAAGTGGTTTTGACTTGCGCTAATAGCAAGAAACTTTCAGCAAGGGAAGGATATCTGGGGCCCCTTCTGTGGAAACGCTCCCTGCCCGTAAAAGCGCGGGAACCTCCCAGGACCCCCTTGTTCTCCTGTCCCCCATAAAGATCAATCCACCCTCACACCCCCCTCTGTAATATAGGTATCAGTTGCTGTCCCTATCTCTTGAGGAGACACCCTCCCCATGCAGGTGTAGTGTTAGAGTTCAAAGGTGTACAATATGGTTTAGAACATTTGCATGAAATCATTTCCTGGAAAGCACCATCCATCTAGCACGTGATAATCAACATAGCGCTGTCATATCAATACAGTTTACATTTAAACCATAATATCTTCACATGACACATATGGGTGCAGGGCTTTAAATTCCCATACCTTTAGTTCAAATAACCAAAGCGCTGAACCCTTTTCAGAGCCTTGCGCTCTTCCATTTGCTCATTACTGCATAGGTAATGTGTGGCTAAACTGGACTTATCAAATTCTATAAATGCACACCAGAATGGGATACTATGTTTCCCGCCACTAGACACCAATGTTGGAAAACGAGGCAGCATCTGTGAGGCCTGCACAAATCACATGACACATTTGTTCTTCACTGGCAACCAAACACCCTAGGGCAGCTCCTGACTCTCAGAGGATAGCGTTGCAGAGCAGTCTGAGGCTTAATCAAGGGAGGTGGTGTGGGCTAGTAATCGCCATTTGCAGGTGCGCAAAAATAACACTCAATAAATGATTGTCCAGTCTGTACTTTGCATTATAAAAGTAAGTGTACATTTATTAAACACACACACCACTCAATACTATACACCAATTTACAAATATACATAAGCTGTTGGAATTACTTTGTGACATTGCATAACATCTCCACCCTTCCCGCAGGGGGTGGGGGGTCTAGTACCACCACTCCCATGTATGCACATCATCTTGCCCCAATGCAATTAGTTGAACCTATCCTGGAGTGAGGGCCCTGACCACTGGCACCATCCCAGTGGTGTCCACCTCCCATTACCTCAACAAGCATTAAACAGGGATACACCTGCCTTGGTGACACATGACCCTGACCAAGCACCTCCTACTGACCCTAATGTATACACCTCTACATCTTAAGGGCTAACAGTTTGGGGTCTTCACCTAAGCACAGCAGCAAGACATGTTTACGCACACTTTAGAATGACAGCACTCAGCACATTTGGATATCATTAAAAATGCATTGCAATTACAGCCCCTAAAGGCATCACAGATGATCACAGGATTAAGTTGTAAATACTGTCAGACACCCTAGCAGGAGTGTCTAGTCACTTAAATCCACTTTGCTTGTGACATCACCTTACACCAGTACTTCACATTGAACATCAGTTCCACTAAAATAAATAACCATTAATAAATGCATTTCAGTGCAATTATGCCATTTTACCTCCAGGGGATGCCCTTCTTGAGACATCTCCAACTCAGCCCTTCAATCTTTGATGCACTTCTCAAAGAACCCTCAGCTGTAGAACAAAAGTTCCAGCCTAGGAGGTGATGTGAGGTGGGACTTAGCTTTGTGCTGGGGGCGAGACTGTGCTGCTCCAGCAGATCCCACCAGCACCTTTTCACACAAGGGTGACCCCTCTCCTCTGGGGGTCACCAAAATGCCAAAAACAATCCATTCCTCATGCCTTGCAAGGCATCATGGGGCGCTTCAATCTCCTGCCGCTTTCTGGGGCCTGGGTGGGGGGCCCGGTCCCACCCGGGCCCCTGGCTCCTCCTTCCTTGTCCGGGGGCCCGGTCCCACCCGGGAACCCCGCAGGCTCTCCATGTTAGAGGGCAGTCCATGGGACCTGGCCCACCCCGGGGGCCTTTTCTGGACCGGGGGTGGAGCCTCACGCGCTTTGCCATCAGGGGGCCACAAGTCAAAGGTCGCTCAACTTCCGTTGGCCATATCTCAGCCCCTGGAAGTCCAATCTGCCTCATTTTTACGTCTTCTTGCACCTGGCGGCACCCTCCAGCCACACTGGAAGCACTCTCCTTCACCCTCCGGGTCTCCAAGAGGGTGAATTCTGCAGGGAGAGGTCTGCACTGGCTCCCTGTGCCAGCCTTTCGCCTGGCTCTCCTCCTGCACCTTTCTTCTTCCGCGCACCAGTCCTGGGCTCTTCTTCTGGTGCTGTTAGGGGCCTGAGGGGCAGTCAGGGGTGTCCTCCTTCCAACTGCCCATTGCACCAGGCTCTAGCACCTTTCGGCTCTGCAGACCACACCCCAGAGAGAGCTTCTCTTCCTGTGCAAGTACTTTTTAAAAGTTGAGTAGGTGGCTGGCAGACAGTCTGTGTGGGTCCTATCAAACTGCAACACATCACTTCCCTGCCCCTGCTCCCTCCTTCTTGTCCAGCCACTGGGTTTGTTCAAAATGGAGTTATCCAGTGTCTCTGGCCACATGGCCTCTGAAACCCAACTCTTTACTTCTTGGTGCAGCCTGGTGCCTGGCATCCAGTGACAGCTGCTAATGGATGAGCCTGCAGCCCCACCCATCTTCTTCTTTGTGGAGAGGAGGCCCTAGCTTGTGGAAGAAAGGTTATCAATCCATCCAGTTGAGGTCAACCCTCAGCCTGGGTCTGGTCCTGGCTGGCTCAGAGAAAAATGACAGTCTGTATGACCCAAAAGTAGTACAAATATGACTTTGGACTCTGCAGAATACTTATTTTCACCTACTTTACAATGGACTTTAGTGGTTGTCTGGAATCTGTAGGCCTTATGGAAGGTTTTTTAGCCATGGGCCCCACATCCCCATAGGGGAATAATGAAGTGAAAACCCAGTAAAACACACTGACTTTCCCTGGCATGTTCCTTCCCAGGGTATAAAGCCTATTCCATGTCACCCCCCAATTCTGCATAAGTCCTGCCACACCATTTACTCTGTAGCTGCTCCTGGACTGTGCACGCTAGGAATCTCCCCTGCGTAGCTCCTAGACGCGTGCACACGCATGTACACCCGGGTCTGCATGTAACCAGCACGGTGTCCCATACTCCAGCTGCTGCGCAGCGGCCTAGTCAAGCCAGGCAGACACCAGTGAAATCTCCATGCAGTATCCTTCATTATGAGTTCACTGTGGATGAGTCCCAGATTATGAGTCTCCCCCACAGTAAAAGCTCAACAATTAGGTGCTCAAAAAGAGAAAAATTCAGGCGGCCCCTAGTGCCAGAACTACCTGCTAACACACCCTAAATGGAATTGCACAATATAGGTAGAAAAACTTAGGAAGAAAATTCATTTTTACAATATTCCACCACCCAAATATACTGAGAGGAAGCCGGTGCCAACTGTGCAACTTTGCCACCACCTTCTTTAGCAATGACTCACATTTTAATGTAATAACCTCATCAATTTGACTACTGATGCAAACTCCCAGATATGTTGCCGTTCTTGTAATCCCCAATGCAACTGGGACCGTATCAAGTTGGTAATTTAAAGTTGTCTGTGTCTTATTTAAATTTAATTTGTAGCCAGAGAAAGACCTAAAACGCTGGGCTTCTTGTATGATCTCGATTATAGCGTCTTCTGGTCTGGTGGAAATTCTGCGATATCGTCTGCATATGTGGTTAGTTTAAGTTCAAGACCATTAAGAAACACTGGAGGAATCTTAGCATTATGTATCAGATGAATATAAAGGGCGAACAATAGCAGAGATACGGGACACCCCTGTTGTGTACTCCTTTGAACTACAAAATAAGATGAGGAGAGGCTGTTAAGCTGAACAGCAGCAGTCGGATTACTATAAAGTTTCTGGACTGCTTAGACAAACCTCTAACCGAGACCTAGTGATGTCATCGTTGACCATAAAGATCCCCAGGTCACCCGGTCAAAGGCCTTCTCGGTGTCCAGCATCAGCATCTCAAAATGCTGATTTAGTTGACCGGAGACATCAAATGCAGCAATAGCTATGTTGATGTGAGCCGCCGTGTCAATACCACGTACAAAGCCATGCTGCTGCTCTAAAACAAATATGTAAATGAATGGAGCCAAGCGGAAGCAAGGACTTTTGAGAAGATTTTGTCATTTGCATTAATCAACAATATAGGAAGTTATGAACTCCTCTCCTCTACCGGTTTCTCTTTCTTTGGAAACACTATGATATTGGTAACATTCCAGGAGGAAGGATTATTCTCCCCCGGCATGATTTCATTATATATTGCACAAAAAAAATGGCGCTAACACATCTTTAAAAATCTTGTAAAATTCCAACGGAATGTTGTCTGCGTCAACAGCCTTGCCAGCAGGCAGAGCGCTAATCGCTTCCTCAATTTACCCAATATCAAACATTATTTTCCAAAGGCTCGGAGAGAAGTGGGTTCAGAAAGGGCATTGTGCTCTCCTGAATTTACTCGTAGCAGTTTGCTGACTAAAATAAGTTGAATTACCGTACAAATCAGCATAGAGCAGCCTGAATTGATCTACTATATCTACAGATCTAGTATAGGCTAGACTGTCTGCCCCTTTAATTAGTTTAATGTGAGATCTAACCCTTTAATCAGCGATCTGATTGGCCAACAAGCAGCCAACCCTTTCCCCATATTCATATTGTTTAGATTTGAACTTATAGTAATTATTTGCTACTTTGTCCCCTATACTTCTCTTAAGTTTAGCTCTTACTTCGATAACCAGCTTATAAACCAGCTGTTTGCTGGTGTCCTTTGTGACAATTGCTCTAGCATGTTTTTGCTCCAAATCTAAGTAAAGCTTCCATTCTTGCTCCATCAGTCATACCCCCTGCCGATTCTGTTTTATAATGTATTTGAATGTGGCCCCTCCTACATAAGCCTTCATACAATCTCAGATAACTGCAGTGTACGCCATGCCCCAATTATTCTCTGTATGCTCCCCCAGTGTTCCTCGCATACATTTTACATACTCTGGATTGCTGAGGACGTGTCTAGGAAATGAAAATTCCCTCACGAACTCTTTGTCCCCCGGCTGAAGTCACACTGTCAGCCTCACAGGGTTGTGGTCTGAAGTCATTTTAGGACAAACCTCTATGAATGCGTTTTCCAACACAGTATTATTAATATAAATCTTATCAATTCTTGAATATGACTTGTGCGGATGCAAAAGAAAAATGTATCCAGGTACAGTGGGATATAATCTTCTCCTGTCATCCTCCAGTTGATGTATGTGAAGATGTTCTAAAAGTGCTGCCCTAGTCCTGCCCATTCTAACATGAGTTGATATATTAATAGTATCTATTTTGCTATCAAGGATACAAATAAAGTCTCCCATAACAATCAACTTGCCTTCCCACTCCAGTAATTCAGAAAATAAGTATAAAAAGACTTCAGGGTAATCAGTATTTGGGCCATATTCCATACATACCCTAACCATACGCCCAAAAATCAGAAATTGAACAATTGCCCATCTCCCTTTGGAATTGGCCAGTGTTTGGAGAACAGTAGCCGGGCAGTTCTTAGACTTTAATATTACCACCCCTCGAATAAGATAGGTTAGGAAGTACTAACAAGTATGTCATATCCACGCTGTTTCAACTGTGCTCTGTCTTTAAAAGCTAAATGCGTTTTAGAGAGCCCCAAAATATGAGGTTTGAATACATGAAGTTCATCCATTACAAGAGGGCGATTTACAGCATAATTCAGCGCAGACACATTCCAACACATATATTTGAGTCCAGCATTTTACAATTTTTGTGAAGCCAATCCAATCATCTGCCCCTTATTGCATGTCTCCTTCCCTTCTGCTGTACCTGTGCTAATTTAACTAAACTATGGTTGTTTAAACTCCTCCCTCTCTACCTGACCTGCTCCCCACCTGCTGCTCAAACAAATCAACACACAACGGCCGACTACTATGCTCTGTCCCTCCCCCACCCAACCAACCCACCCCCCAGTGCCTATAAAAAGGAATAGCCCCCTTCTTTGCTGTCACAAAATGGCAGCATTAGGAGGGCGCTCCCTCTACACCCCCCACAAACCCCAGGCAACCGCCTTACCCCGCCCGCTCCTCCCCAAATGTGTGTACAATAACAGCCAAACTAAACAAAAAACAGTGAAAGTATTGTGAAACATATTTCATAAGCAATCACAAATTATTCCTCTCTTTTAACCCAAGAAGAAAAAAAATGTGCTGCCTTTAAACATTCAGCCCTTTCTTGGCAGGAAATTGCCACTCTGATAAGGCTTGTTGAGCACTCTGTTCATTAAAGAAAAAATGTGATTGGCCATCCTTCACAATCCTAGATGAGCAGACTCTTGCAGAAATACTTCTGAACAGACATCTTTGAATGGATCAATCAGTTGACGCAGCCTCCATCACTTGTCCATCGTTTGTTTACACAAATCAGAATGCACGAATATAGACATTGCATCCAGTTTCACAGGGGCCGACCGGCGCGCCTTCAGCTAAATTGCTTGTCATAACAAAAAGTTGCCCATATACACCAGTATTGGCAGTACAAAGTTAGACCTGGCTTTATTGCCCTGTGATATAAACAAAGGTAATGTATGTGCACGCTTGACCTATGTGCCCATATCCCAGTCTGGCAGGTCAGGAAAGGCTTTCTGAAAGAGAATAACAATAAAAGCCGGAGGATCTGTACCTTCCCTCCCTTCCTGAATACCAAAAACCCTTAAATTCTGGCCCCAATGCCGGTTCTCAAGGTTTTCGATCTTTGCTTGTATAAGTGCCTTTTGAGGATCTTGCATTTTTGCAAGGTTCACAGTGTACGTGTTAGCATCCTCCACAGCTGCAAACCGTTGCTGTAGATCCGTGACCTCAGAAGAGAGCTGGGAAACCTTAGAAGTGACATCCAGCAGTGCTTGCTTTATCTCTCTACTATCAGCTTTAGCATGCTGATAGTACTCTTGGGCCTCCGCTCTCTGAGTTACTAGCACTTGCATGATTATAGATAAGCATGGGCGGAAAATCCGTTACGCTCGCGGATTTTGCGGATTTTCAGGAAATTCGCAATCCGCGAGATTTGCGAATTTCCCGCAAAATCCGCAAATTCGCACGCAGCGGATTTTTTTTGCGGCGCGCGGCGTTGGTGATACAATTTTTGCGGCGCGCGGCGTTTATCATCGTTTGCCGAGTTGTTTTTCTCGATATTTTGCGAGTGCTGAGCCATTTGGGATCTTGCTGCGGGATCCCGCGGGAATTTGGCGAGCGCGATTACGTCATCGCGGCTTGCAAACTTGCACAGCGAGAGTTTGTCAACGCGAGTACGGCGAGATCACGTCTCGCGGTACTTCGCAATTGCGAGATTTGAGATGCGGCGAGCAGCAACAATCTCGCACAAGCGAAAATATAAAATTTGCAATTCTGCACAAGAAATCCACCAGCAAGCAGCATAAACCTTCTTGAAATGATGATTTTTATCTGAATAACTCCTTATGTTGACATTTGCCTGCACTTTTTTAGCGAGGAGTCCATTTTGTGGAGGGGGGGAGGGGGGTGGGAGGAAGGAAGTGCCCCACAGTCTTCAACTTCCTGTTCCTGTCCAGCAGGCTCCTCCCAGTGCTTTGTCCATCTCCTGGTCACTTTTCATTTGGATCTGGAGCTGGAAGGATTACTTTTTGTGGATGCTGCTGGATATTTGGATTTGAGGCGTTTTTGACTTTCTTTGGATCACTTTGGATTAGAAATTGTACAAGTAAGTTTGTTTGGGGCATTACAGTTGCTGCAACTAAAATTTTGGAATTTTCGATTTTTGGGCTGTTTTGGGGCCTTTTGCCCAGGGGTACTCAGTGGTGGGTGGACTGAGTCTTTCTGTGGGTTGTCTTGAACTTAAACATCATGGAGGGCATGGATGGATTGGTATTGTGCTGATTTTTCAGTGATTTTCGTTTTTTGGGGCTGTACTTGTGGCCTTTTCACCAGGGGTATTTGAGTCTAGCATGGGCCTAGTCTTTCTGTGGGCTGTCTTGAACTTAAACATCATGGAGGGCATGGATGGAATGGGATTCTGCTGATTTTGCAGTGTTTTTCGATTTTTGGGGGTGTTCATGGGGAGGGACAGGCCATGTGGCTGGGGGCCATTTTGAGTGCTGCCACAGGCCCTGGCCATGTGCTGGGAGGCAAGTGGCCATTTTGAATGCAGGCATTGTTGTTAGGCCTGCAACCATTTTGCCTACTTTTCAACCTTTATGCCCAGGGGTAGTGAGTCTTGCATGGGCCTAGTCTTTCTGTGGGTTGTCTTGAATTTAAACATCATGGAGGGCATGGATGGATTGGGAATGTGCTGATTTTTCAGTGATTTTCGTTTTTTGGGGCTGTACTTGTGGCCTTTTCACCAGGGGTATTTGAGTCTAGCATGGGCCTAGTCTTTCTGTGGGGTGTCTTGAACTTAAACATCATGGAGGGCATGGATGGAATGGGATTGTGCTGATTTTTCAGTGATTTTCGTTTTTTGGGGCTGTACTTGTGGCCTTTTCACCAGGGGTATTTGAGTCTAGCATGGGCCTAGTCTTTCTGTGGGCTGTCTTGAACTTAAACATCATGGAGGGCATGGATGGAATGGGATTGTGCTGATTTTGCAGTGTTTTTCGATTTTTGGGGGTGTTCATGGGGAGGGACAGGCCATGTGGCTGGGGGCCATTTTGAGTGCTGCTACAGGCCCTGGCCATGTGCAGGGAGGCAAGTGGCCATTTTGAATGCAGGCATTGTTGTTAGGCCTGCAACCATTTTGCCTACTTTTCAACCTTTATGCCCAGGGGTAGTGAGTCTTGCACGGGCCTAGTCTTTCTGTGGGTTGTCTTGAATTTAAACATCATGGAGGGCATGGATGGATTGGGATTGTGCTGATTTTTCAGTGATTTTCGTTTTTTGGGGCTGTACTTGTGGCCTTTTCACCAGGGGTATTTGAGTCTAGCATGGGCCTAGTCTTTCTGTGGGCTGTCTTGAACTTAAACATCATGGAGGGCATGGATGGAATGGGATTGTGCTGATTTTTCTGTGATTTTCGTTTTTTGGGGCTGTACTTGTGGCCTTTTCACCAGGGGTATTTGAGTCTAGCATGGGCCTAGTCTTTCTGTGGGCTGTCTTGAACTTAAACATCATGGAGGGCATGGATGGAATGGGATTGTGCTGATTTTGCAGTGTTTTTCGATTTTTGGGGGTGTTCATGGGGAGGGACAGGCCATGTGGCTGGGGGCCATTTTGAGTGCTGCCACAGGCCCTGGCCATGTGCTGGGAGGCAAGTGGCCATTTTGAATGCAGGCTTTGTTGTTAGGCCTGCAACCATTTTGCCTACTTTTCAACCTTTATGCCCGGGGTAGTGAGTCTTGCATGGGCCTAGTCTTTCTGTGGGTTGTCTTGAATTTAAACATCATGGAGGGCATGGATGGATTGGGATTGTGCTGATTTTTCAGTGATTTTCGTTTTTTGGGGCTGTACTTGTGGCCTTTTCACTAGGGGTATTTGAGTCTAGCATGGGCCTAGTCTTTCTGTGGGGTGTCTTGAACTTAAACATCATGGAGGGCATGGATGGAATGGGATTGTGCTGATTTTTCAGTGATTTTCGTTTTTTGGGGCTGTACTTGTGGCCTTTTCACCAGGGGTATTTGAGTCTAGCATGGGCCTAGTCTTTCTGTGGGCTGTCTTGAACTTAAACATCATGGAGGGCATGGATGGAATGGGATTGTGCTGATTTTGCAGTGTTTTCCGATTTTTGGGGGTGTTCATGGGGAGGGACAGGCCATGTGGCTGGGGGCCATTTTGAGTGCTGCTACAGGCCCTGGCCATGTGCTGGGAGGCAAGTGGCCATTTTGAATGCAGGCTTTGTTGTTTTAGGCCTGCAACCATTTTGCCTACTTTTCAACCTTTATGCCCAGGGGTAGTGAGTCTTGCATGGGCCTAGTCTTTCTGTGGGTTGTCTTGAATTTAAACATCATGGAGGGCATGGATGGATTGGGATTGTGCTGATTTTTCAGTGATTTTCATTTTTTGGGGCTGTACTTGTGGCCTTTTCACCAGGGGTATTTGAGTCTAGCATGGGCCTAGTCTTTCTGTGGGCTGTCTTGAACTTAAACATCATGGAGGGCATGGGTGGAATGGGATTGTGCTGATTTTTCAGTGATTTTCGTTTTTTGGGGCTGTACTTGTGGCCTTTTCACCAGGGGTATTTGAGTCTAGCATGGGCCTAGTCTTTCTGTGGGCTGTCTTGAACTTAAACATCATGGAGGGCATGGATGGAATGGGATTGTGCTGATTTTGCAGTGTTTTTCGATTTTTGGGGGTGTTCATGGGGAGGGACAGGCCATGTGGCTGGGGGCCATTTTGAGTGCTGCCACAGGCCCTGGCCATGTGCTGGGAGGCAAGTGGCCATTTTGAATGCAGGCTTTGTTGTTAGGCCTGCAACCATTTTGCCTACTTTTCAACCTTTATGCCCAGGGGTAGTGAGTCTTGCATGGGCCTAGTCTTTCTGTGGGTTGTCTTGAATTTAAACATCATGGAGGGCATGGATGGATTGGGATTGTGCTGATTTTTCAGTGATTTTCGTTTTTTGGGGCTGTACTTGTGGCCTTTTCACTAGGGGTATTTGAGTCTAGCATGGGCCTAGTCTTTCTGTGGGGTGTCTTGAACTTAAACATCATGGAGGGCATGGATGGAATGGGATTGTGCTGATTTTTCAGTGATTTTCGTTTTTTGGGGCTGTACTTGTGGCCTTTTCACCAGGGGTATTTGAGTCTAGCATGGGCCTAGTCTTTCTGTGGGCTGTCTTGAACTTAAACATCATGGAGGGCATGGATGGAATGGGATTGTGCTGATTTTGCAGTGTTTTCCGATTTTTGGGGGTGTTCATGGGGAGGGACAGGCCATGTGGCTGGGGGCCATTTTGAGTGCTGCTACAGGCCCTCCCCTGGCCATGTGCTGGGAGGCAAGTGGCCATTTTGAATGCAGGCATTGTTGTTAGGCCTGCAACAATTTTGCCTACTTTTCAACCTTTATGCCCAGGGGTAGTGAGTCTTGCATGGGCCTAGTCTTTCTGTGGGTTGTCTTGAATTTAAACATCATGGAGGGCATGGATGGATTGGGATTGTGCTGATTTTTCAGTGATTTTCATTTTTTGGGGCTGTACTTGTGGCCTTTTCACCAGGGGTATTTGAGTCTAGCATGGGCCTAGTCTTTCTGTGGGCTGTCTTGAACTTAAACATCATGGAGGGCATGGGTGGAATGGGATTGTGCTGATTTTTCAGTGATTTTCGTTTTTTGGGGCTGTACTTGTGGCCTTTTCACCAGGGGTATTTGAGTCTAGCATGGGCCTAGTCTTTCTCTGGGCTGTCTTGAACTTAAACATCATGGAGGGCATGGATGGAATGGGATTGTGCTGATTTTGCAGTGTTTTTCGATTTTTGGGGGTGTTCATGGGGAGGGACAGGCCATGTGGCTGGGGGCCATTTTGAATGCTGCCACAGGCCCTGGCCATGTGCTGGGAGGCAAGTGGCCATTTTGAATGCAGGCTTTGTTGTTTTAGGCCTGCAACCATTTTGCCTACTTTTCAACCTTTATGCCCAGGGGTAGTGAGTCTTGCATGGGCCTAGTCTTTCTGTGGGTTGTCTTGAATTTAAACATCATGGAGGGCATGGATGGATTGGGATTGTGCTGATTTTTCAGTGATTTTCGTTTTTTGGGGCTGTACTTGTGGCCTTTTCACCAGGGGTATTTGAGTCTAGCATGGGCCTAGTCTTTCTGTGGGCTGTCTTGAACTTAAACATTATGGAGGGCATGGATGGAATGGGATTGTGCTGATTTTTCAGTGATTTTCGTTTTTTGGGGCTGTACTTGTGGCCTTTTCACCAGGGGTATTTGAGTCTAGCATGGGCCTAGTCTTTCTGTGGGCTGTCTTGAACTTAAACATCATGGAGGGCATGGATGGAATGGGATTGTGCTGATTTTGCAGTGTTTTTCGATTTTTGGGGGTGTTCATGGGGAGGGACAGGCCATGTGGCTGGGGGCCATTTTGAGTGCTGCTACAGGCCCTCCCCTGGCCATGTGCTGGGAGGCAAGTGGCCATTTTGAATGCAGGCATTGTTGTTAGGCCTGCAACCATTTTGCCTACTTTTCAACCTTTATGCCCAGGGGTAGTGAGTCTTGCATGGGCCTAGTCTTTCTGTGGGTTGTCTTGAATTTAAACATCATGGAGGGCATGGATGGAATGGGATTGTGCTGATTTTTCAGTGATTTTCTGTTTTTGGGGCTGTACTTGTGGCCTTTTCACCAGGGGTATTGAGTCTTGCATGGGCCTAGTCTTTCTGTGGGGTGTCTTGAACTTAAACATCATGGAGGGCATGGATGGAATGGGATTGTGCTGATTTTTCAGTGATTTTCGTTTTTTGGGGCTGTACTTGTGGCCTTTTCACCAGGGGTATTTGAGTCTAGCATGGGCCTAGTCTTTCTGTGGGCTGTCTTGAACTTAAACATCATGGAGGGCATGGATGGAATGGGATTGTGCTGATTTTGCAGTGTTTTTCGATTTTTGGGGGTGTTCATGGGGAGGGACAGGCCATGTGGCTGGGGGCCATTTTGAGTGCTGCTACAGGCCCTCCCCTGGCCATGTGCTGGGAGGCAAGTGGCCATTTTGAATGCAGGCATTGTTGTTAGGCCTGCAACCATTTTGCCTACTTTTCAACCTTTATGCCCAGGGGTAGTGAGTCTTGCATGGGCCTAGTCTTTCTGTGGGTTGTCTTGAATTTAAACATCATGGAGGGCATGGATGGAATGGGATTGTGCTGATTTTTCAGTGATTTTCTGTTTTTGGGGCTGTACTTGTGGCCTTTTCACCAGGGGTATTGAGTCTTGCATGGGCCTAGTCTTTCTGTGGGGTGTCTTGAACTTAAACATCATGGAGGGCATGGATGGAATGGGATTGTGCTGATTTTTCTGGGTTTTTTTTCGATTTTTTTGGGGTGTATAACTGAACTGATGTTCCTCTGTCTTCCATTGTTTTTAGGTGCACAAGACTCAAGAGAACCACCAGTGCCAGGAAGAAGTCCTGAAGCGGTGTGTGTGTGCAGCATAACGTCACGCGACGTCACGTCTGGCCTCAGACAACTCTACAATTCGTGCAACTGCGGCCTGCTGTCTGACCTGCTCTGAAGAAGATGGCCCCAAAAAAAGGTCTCCGTAGCTCCTCTAGCAAGAAAGTTGCTAGTAAGGAGCAGAAGAAGCAAGTTACCAAGGAGGCTGGTGTGCCAACCGCCATGTTTTTGGGAGCAAAAAAAAAAGTATGCCTGCAGCAGCAGGATCTGCTGGGGACCAAGCTGGGAGCAGCACCCCAGCTCCATTGGGTTCAGTGCCTCCACCACCACGCCAACTTAAGTCAAAGCCCTTGAGTGCTTCAGAGGCAGTCAGTGTACTTCTCCAATCACCATCGACCAGTGATGTTGGCTCATCGCAAGAAAGTAGCAGCAATGTCCCTGAATCAACACAGGTTGTTGTAACTCATCTGACAAGTGTTGAACAACCACAGCCGCAACAACAACATGTGCAAGTACTACAAGCCCAAGTACATGTGGAAGGAGAGGCAGCGCAAGGAGATGCGCAAGTAGAGGTGCATGGAGGGTCACAACAAGTTCCCACAATAGTTGTCCCTCCCGAAGTAGGGGCACATCAGGAAATCGACAATCAAGCCGAGGTATCATTGGAAGCCACTCCTCCTGATGATTATTCATTGTCTTCCACATCCCTAGCAAGGAAAAGATCAAGGGGGGTGTCTACATCTTCTTCAAGCCCACCTCCTTCTGATGATCTGGATGAAACTTGGAAACCCCCACGGCCGTCTGAGAGTGAGGCACACCATGATCTGACAAAGATACCTAAGCGTAAAAGGAAGGTCGTCGAAAAACTCATGCCTATGGAGTGTGATGAGGCTCAACAAGAAGTGACGCATACTGCTGCTGATGAAGCCCTTCACGACGACGATCCAGTCATCATAAAGGTCACTGCAGGCCCAGCGGGCATGCAGCAAAGAGACATTTTTACCCTATCCCGAGAAGCTGCTGAGCGTGATGATGATGTCGACGAGGAGGCAATGGAAATGGAAACACAACAATCATTACATTTGGAGTTAACTAGTACACCAACACCTACCGCTTCCATATTTCTTCCTCGCAAGAAGGGACCCACCTCGACCTCAATTCGTGGTGGTGAAAGTGCAAAACGTACTGAAGTTCGGCAATCCACATCCTCCACTTCATCTGGCATTAGCAGCAGGACCACCACCACCAGTATCGCCGCCTCCTTCGGCCCCCAAAGACATTTCAAGTCTCCAGTTTGGGACTTCTTTAGTGTTTGCCCAAAAATGGAAAACGTAGCCATTTGTAGCATTTGTAAGCTTCGAGTTAGTCGTGGTAAGTTTGGTTCTAACTATGGTACCGGAGGCCAGAGAGGTCATCTTAGGAGAGCGCACCCTGTCCAATGGTTTCCGCACCTAGAGGCGGTCAAGGAAGCCGGAATTGCACGTAATGAAAACGTTGATTTTTCATCTGATGATGACGAGGAGGAAGAAGACGATTCAAACACTTCACTTACACCCAGTACCCCTGTCAGCAGCACACCCCATGTGAGGCACACTAAGAGTGTGGGAGAGAGTGAGACATCAATGCGGAAAAGTTCATCAGCGAGCGTAACTGGGTCGAAGATATCATCATCATCCCGTAAATCCTTGGTCCAGGGCAACATTAAAAAGATGTTGTTTACAGAAGCGCAATATGAACGCAACCACCCACTGACGCGTCTGTATAACACTAAGCTGGCTAAAATGCTAGCTCTGGACCTTCTCCCTTTTTCTTTTGTAGACGGGGTTGGTTTTCTAGAATTAGTGGCAGCGCTCTGCCCTAAATGGAAGGTTCCTAGCCGGTTCTATTTTGCCCGAGTTGCGGTTCCAGCACTACATGAAGATGTTCTGAAGGTGATTGGGGCAGCTTTGCAGAAGAGTGCTGTTCACACTATACATATGACAACAGACATGTGGACCAGTGGCGCAGGCGCTGATTACATGTGCATCACTGCACACTGGGTCTCTTTTTCAGGGGCTAAAGCAAAGCTAAACACAGGTGTTGACACGGACATTGTTTTTAAAGCTGCTCGGAAACATGCAACACTAGCCATGTTTGGTTTGGAGAAACGTCACACAGCAGAAAACATTTTGGATGTCTTTAACACAAAGGTCCTTAACTGGCTGTCCCCACTAAAACGCCAGGTTGGTTATGTTTCCACGGACAATGGCGCCAATATAGTTAAGGCCATGAGGGACGGTAACTATTTCAGAGTGCCGTGTTTGGCGCACTGTATAAACCTGGTTGTCCAAAAATTCTTGGGTAATAAAGGCAGTGCAGCGTACAGAGTATTGGACACCTGCCGAAAAATGTGCAACCATTTCAGCCATTCTTTTAAGGCCCGGAAGCAGCTGAGGAGCCTGCTATATCAACGTAAAATGCCAGTGAAAGCACTCATCCAGGAGGTGGTAACACTTTGGAACTCAACCTTCTACATGCTTGAGCGTCTGTATGAGCAGTATACGGTACTCGATCAATATTTCCTTACAGAGGGTACAGAGGACCTCAGGATGGGTGCGGCGCAATGGAACATAGTTCAAAGCCTGACACGCATGCTTCGTCCTTTTGAGTTCTTCTCGCGTGCAGTCAGCAAGGAGGACTGTAATTTGGGAAAAGCTATCCCATTGTTGTACATGCTGGAGGACCAACTGAAGGAGGTGTGTTCTGTGTTTGAAAAAGATGTAAAAAACCAAGACTCTTTTCTTCTGGCTGAGAAATTATTAGAGCTCCTACAAGGTGATGAACGTCTTAAAAAGATCCACTCAGAAGAGCATTACATTTGTGCTACTATTCTGGATCCACGCTACAAAAAGGCGCTGGCAGGCCAAGCATTCTTTCCTTTTGATGATGAACATGTTCCAAAGTACAAACATTGGCTAGCCTTGTCAGCCAAGAGGTTTGAAAGAGAACGGCTGAAAATTGAAGGAAATGGCAGTACATCAGCAGGCCATCCCCAGTCAAAACAATCCACTTCTGCACCTGTGGCTGTGGCACAAGTGACCTCTCAGCCGTTAAAGACACCGGCAACCGGATCATCTGCACCAGACACAAAAGAAACATTGGAGGCTGAAGAGGATTGGCTAGCTCTGCGTGGGTTTGGTTCTCAAAAGGTCAGAGGCACAGCAAGAGCTAAGCAAAGTGGAGGAACCTTGGATGAGGACCTTGAGTCGATGGTGAAGGACTATCTGAATGACTCAACAGAGGTCTATGTTAATTCTGACCCATTGGCGTATTGGCATGGGAAAAAAGAATTGTGGCCACAGCTCACCAACCTGGCTTTAAACTACTTGTCTTGCCCACTCGCAAGCGTGTCTTCTGAACGGGTTTTCAGTGCTGCTGGTGGCATTGTAACTCCCAAACGGAGCTGCCTCTCGCCCAAAAATGTGGAGAGGTTAACAATGATCAAGATGAATCAGCACCTCATACCACCAGATTTCAGAGTACGAGAAAGCGCGCCGGATGAAGACGAGGTGGCCAGCAACATAGATGAGGGAATTTCTACTCTGTCAGGTGACACTGAGCTCACCCTGCCTGAATTCGCAGAGTATGATGACGAAGCCTTATTCTCATTCCTGGACCGTGATACCGAGCCCTGAAAATGAGACAATGAATCAATAACTTTCTTTTTCGTCCTTATTCACTTTTATTCCTGTGTGTCTGTCTTTCTTTGTTGTGCACAGTTAATATATTTCAAACTTTAATCAGATAATCACAAAAACAAGCCCATCAGCAGAACTGTCTTCACTGGTTTGCTAATTGATTTGAAGTTGCCGCAGTCTGCATTCCTCAGGTTCACAAGTTCAGAAGAACATGCTCCTCTATCCTCCTCCTCCAGACTCCTATTTCCATCAAACCAGAGGGCTGGTTTACGCCCAATGAAGAAAGACTCAGCACTTGTGGGGGTGTTGTTCTACCTCTTTGCAGGTGAGTTGACGGCTCTGGGACCATTGTTGGGAAGCTCTAATACCTGATAAAAGTGGTTTGGCCAAAATCCGAGGCGCAAATTTTTTAGTGTTTTTGCTGACTTGCTTGCCTTTGAGGTGCTCTTAGGGGGTGTTCCGTCTGTTTGTGGGTGAGTTTCATGGTCTGGGAGCACTGCTGGGACACTCTAATCTTGATTGCATTTGCTTTTCAGGAAATCCGTGGTGGCAACCCCGACTTATGGCCTAGCTACGCAGCGCGTTTGGACCGAAGGCCGAGAAATATTGCAAGTATGAGATTTTGCTTTTGGCCTGTTTGGGGGTGTTATGCTTCTTGGCGGGTGGGTTGGCGGGTCTTGGGGCATTCCTGGGAAGGTCTAATACCGGGTAGAAGTGGTTGGGACAAAATCCAGGCCGATTTTTTTTGGGCTATTTCTGACATTTTGCTCAATGTAGCGTTTTCGGGGGCCTGTTTGGGGGGCTTCCTGGTGTTTGTGGGTGGGTTTCGGGGTCTGGGCGCACTGCTGGCTATATATACTTTACTTTGCAAGAGGTTTGAAGCAAATCCATGGTGGCAGAGGGGAGTTAGGGCCTAGTTGCAGAGCGCACGCGGAGTGATTTGGGAAATTTGGGAAAAACTGACAAAGTCCCCATTTTTGTACTTTTGCTCTTTGGCTGTTTGGGGGTCTTCTACTCGTTTTCTCCTGGGTTGATGGCTCTGGGGCCATTGCTGGGAAGCTCTAATACCGGATGAAAGTGGTTTGGACCAAATCCCAGGCGGAAATTTTTTTGTGTTTTTGATGACTTGCTTGCCTTTGAGGTGCTTTTAGGGGGGTTCCGTCTGTTTGTGGGTGAGTTTCGTGGTCTGGGAGCACTGCTGGGACACTCTAATCTTGATTGCATTTGCTTTTCAGGAAATCTGTGGTGGCAACCCCGACTTATGGCCTAGCTACGCAGCGCGTTTGGACCGAAGGCCGAGAAATATTGCAAGTATGAGATTTTGCTTTTGGCCTGTTTGGGGGTGTTATGCTTCTTGGCGGGTGGGTTGGCGGGTCTTGGGGCATTCCTGGGACGGTCTAATACCGGGTAGAAGTGGTTGGGACAAAATCCAGGCCGATTTTTTTTGGGCTATTTCTGACATTTTGCTCAATGTAGCGTTTTCGGGGGCCTGTTTGGGGGGCTTCCTGGTGTTTGTGGGTGAGTTTCGGGGTCTGGGAGCACTGCTGGGACACTCTAATCTTGATTGCATTTGCTTTTCAGGAAATCCGTGGTGGCAACCCCGACTTATGGCCTAGCTACGCAGCGCGTTTGGACCGAAGGCCGAGAAATATTGCAAGTATGAGATTTTGCTTTTGGCCTGTTTGGGGGTGTTATGCTTTTTGGCGGGTGGGTTGGCGGGTCTTGGGGCATTCCTGGGAAGGTCTAATACCGGGTAGAAGTGGTTGGGACAAAATCCTCGCGGAAAAGCCTTTTGGCACTTTTTGTAACTTAGGGTTCGTTAGGGTTAGCCCTAGCAGCAGGATTGCATGTGTTTCGGGGTGTTCTAGATTTTTGCAACTGAGTTCTGGGGTCTTAGAGCACTCGTGAGAATGTGTAATTTTGGTTGCAAGTCATTTGAAGAAAGTCCATGGTGGGAAAGGGGGGATTTGGCATAGTTAAAGAAAGCCTTTGCCACTATTCTTAACTTAGGGTTCATTAGGGTTAGCAGTATTTCTATTGCATGTGTTTGGGTGGGGGGGTTTTCGAGTCTTGGAGCGATGCTGGCTATGGATACTTTTGCTTGGTTGCTTGCAAGTGGTTTGAATGCAATCCACGGTGGGTAAGGGGGTACTTGGGCCTACTTTTACTTTCAAAGTACGCTTTGTCACCAGTTTTCTGCTAGGCCTCGTTTTTTGAGATTTGATTGGGGGTCTTCTACATTTTTGCGACTGGCTTTAGTAAGGGTCTGAGACCGTGGGAGCACTGCTGGGAAGATCTAATTTTGTTCTAAAACACAGTTTACAGTACACCTAGCTTGAGGGGGAAGATCCGCTACATTAATTTGCCCCTACTTATTTATCCTTCAAAAGGTGACTCAGACAGAGTACGCACTTTCAAAAATATTGTACTGTCTACTAGGAAAATCAAAGTGTGACTTTTTGCACTCCACAGCCTACATACCTTATATTTATTTATCAGTGGTGTTGTAATATTATATCACTTCCTGTTTTTCGTTGAATAATTACAGGCCGGGTTTCAGTCTCTGCAATGGGGAAAAAAGGATGGAGTCAGGCTTCACATTAGCGAGCCACAATTCAGCATCAGGCAGGCAGTGGACAGGGTGTCTTCTGGTCACCAACATTGTTGGACGAAGCGTCAGCTGCAATGGAGGAGTGCCGCTAATGAGAGGAATTTTTTTCTGAATGCAACTTACTTACCAAATTCAACAGGACAACTACAACAACATACAGATACAGTATCCTTAGTGTTTTTCTCTGACTGTGACTGCATTTCTTGGATCTCTCTCTGCTTCTAAATTGATCCCTTCCTTAACACATCACTTAGTCCACTCCACCACACATAGTCATTTGTAAGTGCTCCTACGTAATTCGCAAGTCGCAGCACGCCCCAGCCCGTAGAGGACTGGGATGGCCCCAATGATGAAGCATGTCACCAAGGGGCAACCCTGGTGAGTGAGGGGACACCTAGAAAAAAAGCAATTTCTCCTTTTCTATCTACTATACCTTCCAGACCAACCCCATTGAGTGTTGTGAATGGATTTATAGTGACCAGCAAGGCTCTCAGGTATCTGGCTACAGAGACCTTATGTTGAATATAGTTATCAATATTTCCACACACGCTCTGTACTGTTGCATTCTTTCTTCCACAGTTGTCGAAAGTACTACTTACTTTTCACTGACATGCATGCAGTAGTGCATGCACTTTCAAAGATTGATGGATAGGTTTGTACCCAAAGATTTGTTTATGTTCAATTGTTTGTCCATGCTGTGCTTTTTTTACAGGGTGTCTTCTGGTGACCAACATCGATGGACGAAGCGTCGGCTGCAATGGAGGAGTGCCGCTAATAAGAGGATTTTTTATCTGCAGGCAGCTTACTTACCACTTTCAACAGGACAACTACAACAACATACAGATACAGTATCACTTGCCTTTTTCTCTGACTGTGACTGCATTTCTTGGATCTCTCTCTGCTTCTAAATTGATCCCTTAACACATCACTTAGTCCACTCCACTATCACATCTGCACCACACATAGTCATTTGTAAGTGCTCCTACGTAATTCGCAAGTCGCAGCACGCCCCAGCCCGTAGAGGACTGGGATGGCCCCAATGATGAAGCATGTCACCAAGGGGCAACCCTGGTGAGTGAGGGGACACCTAGAAAAAGAGCAATTTCTCCTTTTCTATCTACTATACCTTCCAGACCAACCCCATTGAGTGTTGTGAATGGATTTATAGTGACCAGCAAGGCTCTCAGGTATCTGGCAACAGAGACCTTATGTTGAATATAGTTATCAATAATTCCACACACGCCCTGTACTGTCGCATTCTTTCTTCCACAGTTGTCGAAAGTACTACTTACTTTTCACTGACATGCATGCAGTAGTGCATGCACTTTCAAAGATTGATGGATAGGTTTGTACCCAAAGATTTTTTTATGTTCACAATTGTTTGTCCATGCTGTGCTATTTTTTCTTGTCTCCCAAAACCTTTCCCAAAAACTCCCGTACCCATCCATTTTTCAAACCCTAACCCTCTTCCCCCGGGCTGTGTGGTTTTGATTGATGTGTGACTTAATTACAGCAATAAATCCACACACTTGCTGGGGAGGATAAGGTGATAGCAACAGGCTGGTGAAGAAATCCGAGGATATATTCTTGCTCTGCTTGACAAAGACCCATGGCTAATGTCAAAGAACTTCAACCGAATTAGTAGTTATACTTTACCATTTGTTAGGCTACAATGTGGCACTGTTCTAGTGTACTTCTGTCACCTGCTATATTCTCTATTGTACCGTTGAATTGCGCAGGAGGACAAACCAGATTTAATTTTCTTTTTTTTCATAGGCATGCAACTGCCACTGTGTCACACCACTAGTACCACCGCTATGAGGAAATTTTATCCGACCAAGATTGCCAACCTTATTCGCTGTTTCCCGTGGAGCCAGCCCTGGGTCTAGCCCTACTTTCAAACACAAATTACAGGTAAGATAAGCGTTTGGTGGTTTGGGGGTATAATGGAGTATTAGGAGGAGAGACGAGAGACTGACGGTAGTACTACTAAAGTCCTAGGACTCTTGGATTCACTTCACTTACTCTGTGAGAGGCACTTAGTGTTGAAAACATTTGGGCATTTACACTTAAAGGAAGAAAATGAAACTAAACTTTCAGGAAAACAAAGTCACTGTTAAACCCCCACCCACCAGGCAAGCAGTAAAAAACGGGTATGCTCAGATAAAGTTTGAAAAAGTATATTTATATCCCTAACAAAATAATCTCCCGCAAGACCCTCCCTAACCCCAACGATTGTCCTTCAAAAGTCCCCAAAAACCCAACTCCCAATTCCCACCCCCCAAAAGTCTCTAGAAAAGGGGCAAGGGACACTATGGGTGGATGCTGTCTACTTTTTGGGCCAGGGCATCATGCTCCTGGCGGAGCAAGGCGTGCTCTACGCGGAGCCCCTCCAACACGTTTGAAAAGTGGTGGAGTTCCTGCTGGAGGCGGGACACCATCAGGGTACTGCGGCGCAGGCGTGCCTTCACTGCCTTGCAGGTGCAACGGCTGTGAGAGGAAGCTGTTGTCCTTGCTACTCGGCGGTGGCGTTTGGCTTTGGCAGCCCGGCTCAGTCTGGGTGGACCACTGTGCTGGGTGGCAGCCCGTGGGGGCACGGAGGCCGATGCAGACGACGTTGTTGTTGTTGTGGTCGACTGCACACTTTCTTCGTCCTCCAGGGCCACCAGCCGCCGATATTCGGCCACAGTGGCATCGATCCTCCGTTGCCGGGCCACTCTAGCCAGCTCCTTCCTCCTTGTTTGTTTGGAAGGAGCATCTATATGAAGAAAGAAAGACATAGTCTGTAACCAATGCTCTTTAAGATTAACTCAATCATTCAGCAGAAATTTGTGTTGCAGTACAACTAGCAACTTGCAAGCGCATTACATAACTATTGAGGCCAGTATCTATCTAACCTCACACTTCTTCATCCTTGCTCTAACATTAGTGGGAGTTTAAGGAACAAATTCTACGAGCACTATGGACTTCCATTGGAGTTGACTATGAAAGTACACCAGTCTTATTCTTCTTCTTGTCTCTTGTTTAGGAAAATTGGTACGTTATCTTCTGCAAGCCGGCATAATGCCAGCGCAGTAAACTTGCACCCGAGAAAAAGAGACGCACGCCATGATGAGTGACCTAGACTTGCGTTGCGTTACTGTACCCGTCCAGTACATGCAGGTGGTGAAGCTCTTACTTTTCTATTACGGGTGGCACTGAGAATACTCTGTTACAACTCAAGGGCTACTGCTTAATTAATTTAACTTTCACCCTACAGTGCAAATGAGTACTAGAAATGGAAAATTGAAGAAGATAAATAATTTGATTATCTATCACTTCACATGGGATGTTTTTGCTTATATATGGGATGACTTTAGGTGCTTTGCTTTTTATTGAGTGACCAGTGATACATCCACACATGAATGACTGAGTACTACTAAACTTATTAAGAGAGGTAGGGAGTGGCCACCGTAATAACCGGATCTATGCTGTGCTTGCAATACAAACTACTGCTACTATTGATGGTAGTATTTGGACAAAATTAAAACTTCTTTTCCTTGCCTTTCCTACACTGGAACGGACGTGCGGGTGCAGTGTTACATGCTCTTCAAAGTTACACTTAGTTCATCCACTGACCGTCTACTCTCTCTAGATCATGGGTACTCACAAACTTTCTCTCAGGGGCTAAATTTACAGTGTAGTTTGTGGCCGAGGGCCGCACTGGTGGGGGCGGAGTCAGAGGGGGCGGGGCTAAAGCAAAACGAAAACTTGTGACCATGAGGTTGCACACAGGTCCCTGCAGCAGATGCCTTCATCCACTGAGCCACCAGACCCAGCATTTACATACATCTCTCTCACTCATGCTCTCCCTCCTGCCCTCCCTCTCCATCTCTCTCTCCCTCCTGCCCTCCCTCTCCCTCCCCCTCTGTCATCTCACTGTGTGTGTGTCTGTCTGTGTCAGCCTTCAGCCCGGGCTGAGACAGCTTCCTCAACGCGCACACACAGACAGCCACACCAAAGTACTTAATAGGTCTTTAAAAGACCATTAACATATTATTGAGGCTTTGTTTGTTGTAGCGCCCCTGCATCTCCACCCTGACAATCACTGCTTGCCCGGCCCCACAGAGCAGAGGCTTTGTTCTATTTCACCTCTTTGTGGCCCTGCATCTCCACTCTGCTCTGTGGGGGCCGGGGGAGCAGTGATTGTCTGCAAGGTCTGCACACCGCCAAGGAAGGCTTGCCGGGCCGCCACCGGCCCGCGGGCCGTACTATGAGTACCCCTGCTCTAGATACACATATGCTATCTAAGAGTCAGATAGTAGCATGATCCAGGTATATGGACACATACAGTTTCTGTGTCACCCACCCAGGCTGTTGTCCTTCCACCAATCATTGCTTCATCATTCACCCAGCCATGCATCTCATATTCTTTCCTTCCCAGCCACGTCTTCAATCTCAATAAGTAAGGAATATATAAGAGCTTACCTCTGCCCGCCACCACCACCGTCTGAACTCTCACAGCCGGCACTGGAACCGCCGCATCCTCCCCTGAGGAATTGCCCTCCGCCTCCGTGTCGAGCACCACCACCTCCTCGTTGGCCCCGCCACCAGATGTTCCACCTACAAAGTACATTTAAGAATGTTAGAATAAACCACTCACTAGTATTTGGTCTAGGAATGAAGACATGTGAAAACAATGTAATGCAGCACTTTTTGGCACAACTGATGAAGGCTGGCTTTTTAACACGCACCATTTTTTTCCACACAGACAGAAGATGGACTTCTAACAACAAGATCAAGTTGAAACAAGGTGAGAGCTCGGCTCGACCACAAGAAATGTCTTCAATTAATCGTCAGCACTAACCACTTTTACATTCTCAGTTAAACGTTTCGTTTTTTTATTATGACTTCATTTTAATAAATGTGTTTACTTTTAATAAAGCTTTTAAACTTAGAGAGACTCTGTGTTTTTTGGTCCAGAGTGACTAGAGTGACTGAGCGAAAGGTTTTTCAATTTTTGCAAGCATGAGTCCGTGCCTCTGACACTTCTTGACTCTGACTCCGTACTCTTCAGCTACGTTGGATAATAATCATCATTGGGTATCAATGATCGATGAATTCGGGAGGTAAATGACTGTGCCACACTATGTAGTCAGTCAGTAAGGACATTGGGGGTTCAAAGTCTGTTATCACAGAGGTATGTGGAAACTCTAACAGCGCCTATTATAATTGATAAGCAATGCACTATTTATTGTCCATAGTTCTGTTTCTGCAGAAGAATTGTCCGCGCCACTGTAGTGGTATGGATTGTTCTCCTATCCAAACCAAAAGGTAGTATCTTATTCTTTCTTGGTGGTCATTCACATTTTATAGTTGGGAATTTTCAAAGCAGATAGAACACTTCAAAAGACATTATGGACAATCCCAGAGGACTGCACTAAGTTGATAGAGCTATTGCTGACTAGAATGGGAGATTCGCCAACCGTGCAATCTTAGTTAGCTACACAGACAGACTAAGAAGAATAATCTAGTAATACCACAGGGAGTCATAGTAGAGGCAGGATAAGAATTTAGATACAGTCTACAAGAAGATCAAAGACGATTTTGAAAAAATCAAATGAGGAACGCTAGGAAAAATAGGTACTAGTCTAAAATGAAAACTTACTGGGGCCAGCAAAGGAGCCCTCGCCTGCCCGATCCTGGCCCTGTTCAACAGCATCCGCTGCCTGCTGCTCCTGTGTCCTCCCCTCGCCCCTGGGGGGAGCTGACGTACAACATGAAAGAAAGAACAGAAAACATGGATGATTGTTGCTTGTCAATGTCAACCAAATCAAACATTTCAAAAGAACAATAACAAAATATTTCAGCGAAATTATATTGATTAGGGTTAGTTTTCATTTATTTGCGGACCTGTGACTTCGAAAGTCACGTAACTCACTAAACAAAGTACTCAAAGGTTCACCTAGGACTGGCAGGCAGCAGTCCGCAGACAAGACGCAAAGTGACAGACAAACTCCATTGTGATTTCAGTCAGATCAGTGACAACACTAACAGTTGCCTGCTACATTACCAGTCATTTAAATAGTCAAACTATCAATCCACCGCCACTATTTTTCTTATTGTCAGGGGTACAAAGGAAGAGGCAGATTTAAGCCCCTTGCGGCTCTTTTGCTCCGTTCTTGCGTGACTTTTGTGACGCAGCAGCTAAACAAAAAAGGGCGCCATGGTGCGGCGTATAATATTATAACAACGTGACGCATTTGGGAGATGCATCCCGTTATAAAGCCCTGCGCCATCAGGGGGCGTTCCGGCGCAAGGGAGGGCATTCCTGCGCTGGAACACATCCTAAAAGTGGCTGAGGGAAATCTACAAAATTTCAATCAGTCTCCTTTAGGACAATGATGCGTCACACAAACCCTGCACCTGCTTGAAGCAGACGTACGGCTTGACCCAGCATTGGGGAGATAGGGTACCCCAGAGCATTGCTGGAGCTGCGCCATAGTTGCGACGCAACTCCAGCAGTAAAGCTTCGGTGACGTTTTGGGCCCATGGTGCGCCGCATTGCAAATACGGCGCAACATGTTTGGTGGTGGTAGCGGGCCGCACAATTAATGGCGCATCCCTGCTACTTTGCAGGGATGGGACGGTAATTGCAATTCTGCCCCTTAGGGCCATACTTACCTACGCGTTCTGGCGCATCTCCAGAGATGCGCCAGATCAAATGCGTCACGCAAAACTACCCTTGCGACACGGCAGATGCGCCTCATTTACAATGCGGCGCGCCCTGGCGCAAGGGTAGGCACTTGTGGGACCCATCTCGTCACGTAAGAGCGGCGCATCACTGGAGTCACGTCGCCAACGCAATGCAACTCCAGTAATGCTCAGGGCCACCCAATACTTAACATGCTGTGTCAGTCCTTACGCCTGCTGCAAGCAGGCATAAGGAATTTAATTGACGTAGCAGCGTCGCAGAAGTGCCTGCGTTAAATCTTGTAGATTTCACGCAGGCAATTTTGCGAGGCGCACAGCCGCCGGACCGCCCACCCTGCGTACTAGGAACGCACCCATTGTGGTGCAGGCCCATGGCTTTATAACGTGACGCATCTCCCTAGATGCGTCATGCTGTAAATGACTCGCAGGGATGCGCCACGTTTACCCCGCTGTTGCGTCACGCAAGGCAACGTAACTGTGGCGCAAGGGGCTTGTAAATGTAATATGCCCCCTAGTGTCTAGCAATACGCAGTTCTGTAAAGTACACTCATACATAATAGTTACTCAGGCCAATGAGACCACAAAATAGAAAACAAATAAGCATAGTAGCAACGCCACTGAGAAGGAGAGCAGTGCACCTGAAATGCACAGAAGATTTTGAAATATAATTTAACTACAATGTAATCGTCATCAGCGGCATTATTGGCTTGCTCCATGTAAAAAACAAATATTTGCAATACAACAACACAGAGCAGGAGAAAACATCATAGTAGTGAGTGTTGAAATGGCTACTACTACTCACCAAGCCCGGGGATCTCCAAGCCGAGCTGGTCCAGCAGGTCGCGCTCCCGGTCCAGGAGGTCCGTCCAGCGATGGGTGACCTGGCTGTAGGTGCGCTGGACCCCGTAGAGGTGGGATATGGCCCAGCACACCTTCTCCCACTGCATCCGGCGCTCCCGGATGTTGTAGCCGCCGGCCGCGATCCTGCCGCCTCCCGCGATGGTCCTGGGCAGGCGGCACTGGACGAAGTAGACCAGCGCGCCCACTTCCTCCGGGCTGAAGATCTCCCGTCGCATCACCTGCTCCCCCCTCAATCGGCCGCATGGTGTCCTGGCACGGGGTCCAGGACTCCTCCTCCCCGCCGCCGCTGCTGCCCTCAAGTGCCTGGGCAGCTTCACGGCGCCTGGCTTCACCATGGTCTGGGCAGGTAAGGTAGGAAGTAGAAAATTAAGAAGGAATAGGATAGGGAAGAAGAAAAGAAAAGAGTTTAAAAAAGTAGTTTAAAAGTAAAGAAAAATAGCAAAAAAGACAAAAATATACAGCTAGGAAAAGAGAGGGATAGATAAGAAGCAAAATCGTAAAAAAAAACTGAAAACAAGCAAAGGATGGCAAAGATAGCAAGAGGATTAAACACCATGCCCAGACACAGGAAATTAATGAAAAACAAGATGGCCGGCGCCCGTTCACGAGCGCGAAAGTAAGTTCGCACAAGATTTTCCTCGCGATCTCGTGCGAACTTGTACTCGCAATGCGCTTACTGCGCGAGATTATACATAGCGGGCGGAAACGGAAATACGTCACGCAAAGAAAATGGCCGCGCCCGTACTCGACCTTGGGGTAAATTCGCGTGTTGCGCTGCAAGCGGCTCGCGAATACTGCAAAAAAACTCGCGAAACAACAAGCCGCAAAAAAAATAAAGCTCATTCGCACGAATTGGCGGCTTCCGCGGTCGGTTTCGCACGACGCCGCGTCCCGCGAATAGCGCGAAAAAAACGAAAAACGATTTTTGCAAAAGCAAAAGCAATGAGCAGGTGCAAAAGGTCAACCTCATGATTTGTAACGATTCCCTGTAGTGCTTCCTGAGGGGGCCCTCCAGAATTCGGTTGCCTGCTTGCAACTATTGTGTGACCCTGCTCTGACCTTAACTGTATGCCACAAAGGTCCTGATTTACAGCTAAGGGAGCAGACAAGCAGGTGCCAGGCTGGAATTTCAAATTCAGTGCACATTAATTAGCCCCTAATTCATTATTGTCAGTTGGGGCAGGGCAGGTGTTGTTAATAAACTAACCCCAAATTAATTCATGTCAGTTCAAGCAGGGCAGGTGGGCTTGCTTTTCCCCCCCATCTTCTACAGTGATGATGAACCAGAGGGTGGCATTGATGTAACAGAGGGTGGCATGGGTCAAAGAGAGGGTGGCAGTGGTGAAACAGAGGGTGCTGGGAGGCTGTGTTGATGAACCAGACGTAAAAACAACATAGTCGCGACCGTTGCGAGCCGACAAGTAAGTTCGCAATTGCGAACTAGTACCAAATCCTCACGAACTGGCAGAAACACTTGCGAACACAAAATAAAAAAAAATCCGCAAATTTGCGAGAATTTGCGAATTTTGCGGATTGCGAGTTCGCAAATCCGCAAAATTCGCGAACGCGAGATTCGCAAAATTCGCCCATACTTCATTCTAGACAATATTGGCTCTTCACATTCTGTAGGTTGCTGACCCTTAGAAGAGATTTCAGTTTCTAGTGCAGCCAATAATGGAGGTACTGAACTAGGAGCCAAGGATAAGGATGTTGAAAGGCCGGGAGGCACAGTTCCACTATTTTTACTGCTGACTCTAATGGTAATACCTGGAGACTTAGAGACCTACTATTTAATTCACCAGACAACCCACTCGGGTCGTCAAAGCTGTGGTGAATAGTGGGAACAGTCCCACACGTTGTTACCAGTATCAACAGCTCAGTGCCAACACCAGCTACTGTTCATGCTGCCGTTGCATCTGTTGCCATGTTTCCAGAGTTAGGCAACCTTCAAATAATAGCCTTGACTTCACCCTTTGTTTCAACCCATTTGCTTAAAGGACATGCTCCAGGACAGACTTTTACAGTGCTAGCCGCAGCCTCCCTAAACTAACCCACTGTATTAGTTACCTGAAGCTTTACTCCACCACCGACCCTTGCCTTCTTTACTAGCCCTTGTCACTTTAAGACCTTTTGCTTTAGCACCTTTTACCACCTCCAGAAGATTAGCTTTTGGACTACTAAAACCCCTCCATCGTTAGTACAACTTCTCAAAGTGCTATTTGAAGTGTCCTACTGTTTCGCAGATTCTGCTGGGTGGCTAATTTGGCTGTTTCTTGAGACTCAAGTAGGGTTAGGTGATGCCAAATCTGTGGACTGTTCAGCATTTATTGCTACAATAAGCTCGATACCCAAAAGGCTACAAGTCAAATGCTCCAATAGGTCCACTATTCCATTGCTACCACCGTTTCCATTCTCTTTCCCTGTACCTTCATTAGGCAGTTTTTCAGACATCTGACTCATCTTACTAATAGCTACTGAAAGATCTTCTAAAGTTGAGCCACTCGGATCTAAAGTAGCAGCTGAATTAATTATTGGGGTAGCAGCCGTACAGACTAACAGGTCGCTGTGCACCTCGTTACTGCCAGAAGCAACTGCCTCCATTCTTTTCCTTATATCAGTGTTATTAAGCTGAGCTTCTATGGCCAACGGGATTTTCCTGCCAATTTCTTGACAGGAAATGGCAGAAAGTGTTTGAGGCAGAGCTGATCTCTCTGCCAATATATCCCCGTTTCCAAGACCCTCCTGGACTGCTGCATTAAGTAACTCTGCCATCTCAGCCATGGCAAGACCTGAATTGGAGGTCTCTGTACCGCAGGACTGGAGCAGCTCAGTTGCCCTCCCGGAGCGCAAAAGCCTCAGTATTGGTTTCCGCAGCCACGAACTAGTGCTGTTGCCTGAGTTGAAAGTAGAAGCGACCTCCTTCACGACCTCCCTTCACGCCAGCTCACCTACAGCAGCGGCATCATTGCAGCTTATTCCATCGTTCCGGCACCACACAGCTAGTCTGGCCTCAGTAGGAACATCCATACAATCTTGTCCTCTGGCAGGACACTGCAGGCCATTCTCCCAGCTTGCATCACTTTTAATGATGCTGCCAGCCTCCGCCTACCGCCTCGGACCACAAAGATACTTCCAGGCTAAGATAGCGGCTTCTGTGGTAACTGCTGCAGTAACTGCTGCGTGAGCCACTGGACCACTCGACCAGCATACACCGTACTATGCAACTGCCCGATCTGACACATCAGCGGTAAGTGCCTCTGCCAATTTTTTGTTTGTAAAGCTCCAGGGTATCTTAACAATAACTTGTGAGTTCATTCATTGTGAGGAAGAGCGGGCGGGCAGCGATTCACCCGGGGCTCATGAGGTGAGAGCAGGGCAGAGCCTCCTCTCGTGTGAAATCAATCCGCCATCTTCATGTTTATGATACTACATGAGATCTAGTTATAGTAAATCCGGAGGTATTCCAATGATCAGGCAGAGTAGTTTTTTATAGTAGTTACAGAATAATTTTCATTGGTAGAGGATGGCCCTAGCTGAGAAGATTTAGAATATTTAACATAAAAATACAATTAATGAACATGAAACTTCTTTAAAAAAATATAGCTTTTGCTACAATTAGTATTACAGAAAAAGAAATTAGATGTCTTGTAATGACTGTGATCAGTTCTAAAATGAAATAAAGTAAACATTGAGAAGAAAAGACTAGGGCTCATTAGGATTGGGGACGGAAACGGGTTCCGTCCGCCAAGGACGCGGCCAAAATACTCCCGACCGCTCCGCGGATAAACCGCCGGTGCGATTAGGATAATAATGCCAAGAAACTCCGACCGCGGCAGACGGACCACATCAAACACCGTCCGCTGCGGACAGAGTGCACCAAAGGCTGCCCCAAGCAGACGGTACCAAAGAAAGACCCTCCGCCGTGGACGAACATGACCGCGGGAACAGGCACAGCCACCGCAACACCTGCGGAGGCTCCGGCCTCGCGAAAAGGATAACGCCGCCGGTCCAACGGAACTCACCTCCTTCTTCGACCGCAGCGGAAACAATGCATCGACAAACGGAGCATGACAGCGGAAGGACCACACGAACACCATCCTATCCGTCAAACCGATTACAAAATGGCTGACGGAAGTAAATACAAAACACACTAAACAGTACACCCACCCACCTGAAACACTCACAGCAACTACACGCCACAATGACACACCCCTAAGCACCTAAAAATGCGCACAAGTCAACACACCCACAGAACACCTGACTGGCAACAACCATTGGGACACAACCACGACACAGAGTATAAAAAGTATCCCTCCCACAACCACAATCCTTTGCATCACAGCATAGCTGCAAGCAAGAGGCTGAATACCACGAACAGCAGACACACAAAAACACACATACAACCTGCACACAAACACACCCACCACACAAACACCCACGACAACATCCCTACACACCACACACCTGCACATCCCACCCCACACCACCAACACCTTGCACATCACACACCATGGCACCAAAGAAAAATCCAAAGTTCACAGACAGTGAGTTGAAGGTCATGGTGGATGAAATCATTCGTGTCGAACCACACCTCTTCGGCACCCTAGTCCAGCAGACCACCATGGCAACCAAAAACAACAAGTGGGACAGGATAGTGAACTGAGTCAATGCGTCAGGGACCGTGCCACGCACCAAACATGACATCCAGAGGCGGTGGCACGACCTCAAGACAAGGGTGAAAGGCATCAGGGCAAAGAACCACCTGAGGGCACACCACACTGGCGGTGTCACTCCCCCGGAGCCCATACCATATGCAGAATGGGAGGAAAAGGTGCTGGGCATACTGCACCCTGAGAGCCTGGAAGGAATCGAAGAGGGACTAGAGGCTGGTAAGTACAAACCAAGCACCACTATCACACCGACATGGTCTGCCTTGCACAGCTGACAAGACACATCTGCCAGGCTCCAATCCATGCAATTGGGCCACATAGTCACCCAAATGTGAAGGCCTGTGCTCAAATGCACCCACCATGACCAAACACAAATGTTGCCTCCTACATTCCCAGCCATGCATGTTGTCAAAGCACCCAGCACTACAACTCCATGTCCACAGGGAGGATGGTGGTGGGTGGGGTGTGTGAAAGGCCAGCACTACTACTCCCAACAGGCCCCCATGTCCACAGGGAGGGTGGTGGTGGGTGGGGTGTGTGAAAGACCAGCACTACTACTCCCAACAGGCCCCCATGTCCACAGGGAGGGTGGTGGTGGGTGGGGTGTGTGAGAGACTAGCAGTACAACTCCTAACAGGCCCCCATGTCCACAGGGAGGGTGGTGGTGGGTGGGGTGTGTGAGAGACTAGCACTATTACCCCCAACAGGCCCCCATGTCCACAGGGAGGGTGGTGGTGGGTGGGGTGTGTGAGAGACTAGCACTACTACTCCCAACAAGCCCCCATGTCCACAGGGAGGGTGGTGGGATATGTGTGAGAGGTGGGTGGGGTGTGTGATAGACCAGCACTACTACTCCCAACAGGCCCCCATGTCCACAGGGAGGGTGGTGGTGGGTGGGGTGTGTGATAGACCAGCACTACTTCTCCCAACAGGCCCCATGTCCACAGGGAGGGTGGTGGTGTGTGGGGTGTATGAGAGACTAGCACTACAACTCCTAACCGGCCCCCATGTACACAGGGAGGGTGGTGGTGGGTGGGGTGTGTGAAAGACCAGCACTACTACTCCCAACAGGCCCCCATGTCGACATGGAGGGTGGTGGTGGGTGGGGTGTGTGAGAGACTAGCACTACAACTCCTAATAGGGCCCCCATGTCCACAGAAAGGGTGGTGGTGGGTGGGGTGTGTGAGAGACTAGCACTACTACTCCCAACAGGCCCCCATGTCCACAGGGAGGGTGGTGGGGTGTGTGTGAGAGGTGGGTCGGGTGTGTGATAGACCAGCACTACTTCTCCCAACAGGCCCCCATGTCCACAGGGAGGGTGGTGGTGGGTGGGGTGTGTGAGAGACTAGCACTACTACTCCCAGCAGGCCCCCATGTCCACAGGGAGGGTGGTGGTGGGTGGGGTGTGTGAAAGACCAGCAGTATTACTCCCAACAGGCCCCCATGTCCACAGTAAGGGTGGTGGGGTGTGTGTGAGAGGTCAGTGATTTTTAATGTTGGTACCAAAAACATGTCATGTCCACAGCATTGATCATGATAATCTTGTCGCTCAGGTGATCGCAACTTGACTGGCGAAAGCAGCAGCCGCCAGCACCAGTCGCCCCACTCACATCATGGACTCTCTGGGGACGATCCCATTGCCAGCTCGGGTGCAGAGGACGATGCAGGCCCAAGCAGACTCCCAGAGCCATCAGGCTCCCAGGACATCCCTGCCTCCACCACCTTGGCCTGTGTTACTACACCCACACCTCAGTGTAGAAAACATGGCATAATATTGACAAAATAGTTAGGGAGAAAATGCACAAAGGAACCACAAAAACCAAAAGATTATTTGAGAAAAACTGTAAATCATTTAATAGATATATTCATATATATGTTAAAAACATTTGATACAAAAACATAAAATCAAACAAAGTTTTCTAACAAGCAGACATACAATTGTTATACAGTGCATAAAATTAATATAATCAATGTCCTAACAGTGGCAATCAATATTGTTCGACGCGCATTTCGGCGTTATGGGGAACGCCTTCCTCAGGAGCCACAGATAAATTCTGAAAGACATAGTAATTTAGAATTAAAAACATGCAATGATTTTACTTTATTCTAAGGTAACATTCTGAAATATAAAACTTCGAAAACACAAGATTAGGTCACATGGAAAAAGGGCCCCTCAATAACATTTACTCCCTACTTGTAAAGCTAATGACATATAGCTAAACAAGGTACAAACTAATGTTTCTATATTTGAGCAGTTGTAATTGCGGAAGAGAAATAATCCTACAGGACAAGGCGTTCGATAGGGCTGTAGGATTACTCACTTCTTTTTGATAGACCCGGTGGAAAAAGGTTGACAGTGGATAAGGACCTACTGTTATGGTTATGCTCTATCACTATGGGTGTGTCTCTGATATCGATATTAACCCACAAGAGTGAGAACGTACATCATCTTTTCAGCTAGATAGGCTAAAAAATACTTGATAGCAGACTATTAAGAACAGTTACCAAAGTTGTTACTTTATATTCTCCATTGGTATAATTTATACAATTGCAAGTAAATCTACATTTGACGCCAATACATAACATATATCTTTCGCTTGACAGGGAACATGATCTGGAAAGGTTTTAAACTACAGTAATATTATCTGTTTTAGCTGGGCAACACTTACCTACATATAAGTCATAAGAACAGTATCCTAAAAATAGTGTCCTCTCTCTCTCTTTATATTTGTTCACCTTGGGTCGTTAAAATCTGAAATGTGGTAACAAAGGAACAGAACAATTAAAGGAGTTTGAAACGAACTCACGCCAAATTAGTTTCATAGTTCTATGAGGATGTCTTTAATGGTAACTCTAGAGAGGTTTCCAGACACAGCCAATTATTAACTACCCCATAGACAGATTAGTAGTTGGTCGAGAAATGGATTTCATGTAGAATATGATGGATTAATGTGCACCATTCTATATACTAATCTACAGAAAGACATGTTTCCGCTACTAGATAGAAATAGGGTAACGCATAACGATATAGGATACGTTGTGAATATACTTTCGAAATAATGGGAGCACCTAAAGATTCATTTATACTGACTTCTGTCAAATAAAGTATTCAAGCGATCGCATGAAACCTCTTACCGCTAATCGCTACAATGAAAGAAACATCTTTAGGATTAATCTTTATTAGTTGAAAGCAATGATGAATTCGCCATTGCTTACCTTAACGCATTGTCAACATTAAGCTGTTAGAGGGATAACGTCATACGTAAGTATCTTTACTGAATCTTATGTCTGGTAGGTCAACCGTCGACTAATATGTCAACGGAAAATAAAGTCTGAATCTGGAAGGCAAAATGTAGTAATGTTATAAAATAAGGAAAGGAGAAGCGGAAGCACACATGCGTGATAATCAGCTAAGTTCCTGTTACTTAAACGGCTGAGTATCGGTGCCTTCTAATGGAGACAACTACTTTAAACGGAGAGGCAACAAAATATTCAGTTGCTTCACTAATGCGACTATGAATCTATTTTAAAATAAACTAAATAATTATAAAACGAGCTATTCTTACCAATTAAATGAATATTTGTAAGTTCCTGTGGTATCAAGGCGACTACATCGAGCAGCCTCATAAAGCTGCAAATAATGGTATCTTCATAAAAACAGAATTCCCGCTTTGTGAAGGGAAACTAAATGTAACAAATAAATACAAAGATATAAGTACATCAGAATATGTAACAGAGTGCAAGTTTTAACGACTCTACTGAAGCAGCCGTGTCATCTTACCAAAGAGCAAACGTATGTTACTAATTCTTCGTTTCCGTCAATAATAGGCAGCTGCTTTCTGCTGGTATATGTGTGGCTGTGGGAGAATGTATCACCACGCCGATAAAATCACTAGATTGAAAAAAATGGGTAAATAACAAGAAACCCAGTCTTAGTATGGATTCAAAGCTGGTTCTTAAATGCAACAAGATAGACGGATGCATTATAGTATGCAAATGCATATCCAAATAACTGGCGGCGTTCTTACCGAATGAGCGGAAGATGTGTCCTTCGTATTAAAACCTGCGGGAGCCGCAAAAGATGGCTGTTAGCGTCCCGCAGCCGTTGAAAAAGTGATATGACCCGACCTGTGCAAAAACGTCACTATTTAGGCGAACCAGTCAGTCCGCCCAAATGATAACATGTGGTCATTGAGGTCCCCCCTTGCATTAGAGGGGAAGCATCTCAATACAAACGAAATGGGGCGGAAAAATACCTAAGCACGAAAGGAAAGGTGCCACCTTGCATTAAAGGGGAAGCATCTCAATACAAACGAAATGGGCGGAAAAATACCTAAGCATGAAAGGAAAGGTGATTAAACACGCATAGCTAAGTTCGATAATCTAGATGAAGAAGAACGCACATTCTTAGTTAATGTTATCACAAATTCAAAATGAAATAAATAAATTAAAGATTAAAAAAAGGAGGAAGATAGCAAATTATTATACGAATATTCATGTTGATAATAAGTGAAAAGATTCAGGAAAATCTATCACATTGACTGACATTGATAAAGACAAAAAATATATGGCAACTCAAATAAACTTGTGAAATCTTAATATTCATAATCTCTACAAAGTACGTGAATCAGGGAAAATTAGAAAAACTGAAAATTAATAAAGATAGTCACATATGCCAATGAAAAATGATGATATAACACGATAACTTATTTTGAATAATACCTATAAATCTAGCTGGATGTTCATATTATAATGCCAGCCATGATGTGGTTGAATATAATATCTGACTAAAGAATTCCCTATAGGTCTCAGAAAATCTAACTGAAAAGGTTCTATCTTGAGTATGGACCAAATTCAAAACGGGACCTGTGGAGTAGCTAAAATATGGCATTCTCCCAGGGGGTCCTTGTTATTCACATTGTACTACACCCACACCTGCCATTGTGAGATGTGCATCCGCCACCACCACCACCTCCACCACCACCACCACTCCTGCCTGTGCCACCCTGCCTGACCCATCGCCTGATGATGGGCTATCGACATCCCAGGCAAGCAGGGAGAGTAGACGTGAGAGGACACAGGTGAGGGCACAGCTCACAACCAGGAGTGCAGTTGTCCGGCGAGGTGGGGAAGGACACCCACCCCATCCTGGTGCCAAAATCCTGGAAGCCATCGCCAGAGTCCATGCCTCCTATGAGCAGTCACAGGCACAGTCCGATAGTGCCCACCAAGACTCACAAGAGAGCAGTCATCTGTTGCGGTCCATTGATACCCGCATAGACCAAATTGTGGACCTCATGGGCCAGCAAACTGCTCTGTGGAGGGACTGGTTATCCTGCGCCACACCACCACCCCCTCACCCAAGTGCCCAGCGGGACCGGTCACCAACACCACCGCCACGCACACCTGAGCCCACGGACAGGGAGGTGGCCCCTGACCAACCTGCCCCCACAACTGTCTCCGCTCCGGCTCCAAGACGGAGGGGCCGCCCGAGGCTGGAACCAGGTGAGAGCAGTAGAAATGCCCCATCTACCCGCTCTAAGAGGGGCTGCCAATGACTTCAGCCTTGCTTGAGCCTGCCATTCACCCTGCCAACTATCCTGCCCCACAATGCCAAGTATTGGCACATGTCTGTTGGACTAGCTGGACATCACACAATGTGGTGTTCCCACAGTGTTTTCATCTGCCATGACCTTCAACTCTCACTCCCCCCCAACACTTCCTTGTAAATATCCACCAACATCAATCCTCAACCTGTAAATAAACATCACGTAAACACTCAATGATGTGTGGCCTCCATGTTTTAATCACATGATTGTCTTAGAATTAGACGTTACCAGGTGTAGGGATCACTGTTGTTGAGAATCATGCCTCTGTGGGAGTGACCTAGGGATAATGAGAGACAACAAACACAGGTCAGGAAAGTGATTCACACCCATCACAACACACTGCAACATCTCACAAACCACACTCATCACCAATTCAGTGGATCAAAGAACACACATCAGGGAGCTTTGCATGTACACAACATACCACACACATATTAGCAAACAGAACATACCAGAACAGGCAGCATAGACACACCACATCCACACTCCACCAGCAAACATATGTCACGCATTGTCTACCTGCACAAGAGGTAGTTACTCACATTCAAGGAAAATAGCGATCAATGAGCTGACGCCTCTGGTCCACACCTTCTTCCTCACCACTATCCTCATCAGTCGACATGGGTGGGATGGGAGGCCGAGCAACCTGTTGGTCTTCAGGGTCCATGATCAGTTCAATGTTATTGCGCAAGGCCAGGTTGTGGAGCATGCAGCAGGCAATCACGATCTTGCATACTTTGCCTGGTGAGTATGGTAGGGCCCCTCCGGTTTTATCCAGGCAGCGAAACCTAGACTTCAGCAGTCCAAAAGTACGTTCCACCACTTGACGTGTCCATCCATGGGCATCATTGTAACGCATTTCACCAGCTGTAGTAGGATTACGTATGGGACTCAGCAGCCACGGCCGGTTTGGGTACGCAGAGTCGCCTATGTGGGGGGATGACAGACACAAATATCATAACCAGGATTGGTGGGTACACCATGCCACACATAAAACACAAATGTCCCCACGGCATCCTCACCTACAAGCCACGCATGTTCGGAATGCAGATTAGCCATCAGTTGGGGGACAATGCTGCTCTGCAGGATGTGTGAGTCATGTGCGGAGCCTGGAAATCTGGAACACACATGGGAGATTATGTTGTCAGCTAGGCACACCACCTGCACGTGGATCGAATGGTAGTGCTTTCGATTGCGATATACAGGCTCATGTGCCTGAGGTGGAATGAGACCGATATGGGTGCCATCAATGGAACCTACTACGTGTGGTATCTGTGCCAGGGCATAGAAGTCCCCTTTGACTGCTGCCAACTCTGCCGGCCGTGGAAAATGGATGTAATCATCCTTGTAAAGCATCATGGCATTCAGAACATCCCGCAGTACCATGCTGAACATGGATTGTGACATCCCCCCGGCATGTCCAACTGTGTATTGGAAGGTGCCAGTTGCAAAGAAGTGAAGTGCCGCCATCACCTTTGCTGTGGGTGTAATAGCTCCAGGATATGTGCTGCGTGGCTGCAGATGAGGTGACAATTGGTCTACAAGCTCCAGCAATCTATGTCGATCAAGCCGGAATTTTCGGATCACCTCATCGTCAACCATGTCCTCCAGCACAGTGTATGGGCGTTGCACATTTGGAGCCCTCCTGTGTGGGAGTAGATGGGAGTAGATGTCAATTTACAAACAACGCATAGCTGTTTCACACTATCACATGTTGACCAACACAATACAAATGAGACATGTTGCCGACAATGATTATATGTGTGACGTGATCAATATTTCATGCAATACAGATAACTACAAAAACAATGTTCAGCCACAAATAACATCATGTGTGCAAACATGTCCATTGTAACGTGCACACATGTCTAAAGAACTGCCAACAACACATGACTGAGGACCCAAATTTGGACAAGCACCACCACAGACACACATGCCACTTGCACACACAATACGAACATGGAACACACCCTCCTTGTCTTCATTCACCAATGACCCCACCTACAATGCTGGGCATCCTCACATGACATGCATGGGCACAAAACAGGCAACACACATACGCATACACTGAATGCATGTATACCCCCATCATTGTTACTTGCACACACAAACCACACACTCACAACAGCTTCTGAATGTGGTTAGACACCCTTGATGTACTGTGTAGATGTGTATAAGTTTAAACGTGTGTACGCAAAACCAAGACGTCAACACGTCGACATGCACATGTGTTGCAAATTGAGTGCACATCAATAGCCTTAGTTAACCACTGGCAAGGTCAATAGTATGACCACACATGAAAAAAAGAGGATACTAAATACACACGTGGCCACGGGCTATTGACTACACATCCTAATTGTTGCAGCATTCTGTACATGTCCAACTATCAACATTACATGTGTGCGGAGACATGTAGTGTGTTTACATTTGCCATGCGTGGACGCCTCCCACCTACACAGAAGATGCTCGTTGTTCATGATATTGTGCATGACATATGCTGTTTGAACAAATACCATCACGGTCACACTCCTCATAACGCATGTGCGGACTACCGCGACGGTGCATCATTTAAAAAATTAACACTCACTGGCGTTTCTATGGCGGTGCATGCATTCCGTGTTGGCGGTGCAGGCCAACACATACGTTTGTTAATGCAAAGCGAAATGGCAGTTGATACCCCCCCTTACAGTCACATTGCAGTACCCACCGCAGTCCGCCGGTCCTGGCCGGTCACCCACCGCCAGGTGGTGGCCCGTCAGGCACTGCCGGTCCAGGCCGGTCACCCACCACCAGGTGGTGGCCGGTCACCCACCACCGGGTGGTGGCCGGTCACCCACCGCCGGGTGGTGGCCGGCCACCCACCGCCGGTCCAGGCCAGTCACCCACCGCCTGGACCGGCGGTGGGTGACTGGCCTGGACTGGCGGTGGGTGCCCGGCCACCACCCAGCAGTAGGTGACCGGCCACCACCCAGCGGTGGGTGACCAGCCTGGACCTGCGGTGGGTGACTGGCCTAGACCGACAGTGGGTGCCCAGCCACCAAACGGCGGTGAGTGCCCGGCCATCATCCAGTGGTGGGTGACTGGCGGTGGGTGACCGGCCACCACCCGGCGGTGGGTGACTGGCCACCACCCGGCAGTGGGTGCCCGGCCACCACCCAGCGATGGGTGACCAGCCTGGACCTACGGTGGGTGACTGGCCTGGACCGGCAGTGGATGACTGGCCTGGACCGGCGGTGGGTGATTGGCCTGGACCGGCCGGTCTACGGTGGGTTCTGCAATGTGACTGTAAGGGGGGTATCAACTGCCAAGTCGATTTTCAAATTCAAAAGTATGTGTTGGCCTGCACCGCCCCCGCGGAATGCGTGCACCGCCATGGCGACGCCACTGATTGTATTTTTTCAAATGATGCACCGTCCTGGAAGCGCGCACATGCGGTTGCCGATGTGTGACCGTGGCGGTACGTGCACATGTAGCCAATGGGAAGAGGCAACGCGGGGCGCGTATGCGCATTCAAAAATAGCGGAAGCCGTGCACCGCCACACCAGGGGCAGTCATTGGCTCTTTTTGAATGAGGCATCCAGGGGAAACCAATTGCTGCCGACGTGTGCCACTGATATGGGCTCAGGGCCCTATATATGTGTGAATTTCAGCAGCACACATTCACTGCTTTCATCCACTGCTGCCTGCGACCATCACCTCGACCTGCTGCTGCTAAGCTGACCAACAACTGCTGCCTGCAACCATCACCTCGACCTGCTGCTGCTGAGCTGACCAATAACTGCTGCCTGCGACCATCACCTCGACCTGCTGCTGCTGAGCTGACCAACAACTGCTGCCTGCAACCATCACCTCGACCAGCTGCTGCTGAGGTGACCAACAACTGCTGCCTGCGACCATCACCTCGACCTGCTGCTGCTGAGCTTACCAACAACTGCTGCTGTGGTGCCACAGACCTGGACCTTGCCATGCAGAGAGTGCGGGAGATCCGGTCTCGTCCCGTCACCGCAGCGGAGCTGGATGTGCTTGTGGACGGTGTGCTCAGCCACTATGAATGGCTCTACGGTGCACCCGGACAGGTGGTAAGTGCAGTGGTGAACATGTTGGTGGGCATGAGGTGGTCACTGACTCCTGTCTTCTGCATGCTTGGCGGTGTGCTGGACCTTCACATGTGTTGTGCTGAGCATGGCTGCATGTGGATACATGTTTCTACGATGTTTGTGAATGTCAAACTGTCCACTTACGTTCCCCTCTTGTCTCCCATCATGGTAGGTCAAGCTGCACCTTCGCAAGGCCGTGTGGAGGACCATAGCACGTGATGTACGGGCAGTGGGGGTGTGCAAAATCCATTTGGCTGTTTATTGACATTGCTAGGCTGCTCCGTGGTATCGTAGCGCTGCTCTGCAGATATTAATTCATTTGGCTGTTTATTGACATTGTCTGCGCGTTTGCCAATAGCGCTCCGCTCTGCTCCTCCCCCGCCTCCATTTTGTTTATTTGTTGTCCTCCTCGTGTGCCCGACCCGCCTCCCAGCTGAGACGCCCTCCCACTAAGTTAATACAGCGCTGCTGTGATGCACAAGCTGTGACTCGCTCCTCCTCACGGATAGAGTGGTCGCTCCCTGTGCTCCTGGCTGCTCCGTGGTATCGTAGCGCTGCTCTGCAGAAATTAAATCATTTTGGCTGTTTATTGACATTGCTAGGCTGCTCCGTGATATCGTAGCGCTGCTCTGCAGAAATTAATTCATTTGGCTGTTTATTGACATTGCTAGGCTGCTCCGTGGTATCGTAGCGCTGCTCTGCAGATATTAATTCATTTGGCTGTTTATTGACATTGTCTGCGCGTTTGCCAATAGCGCTCCGCTCTGCTCCTCCTCCGCCTCCATTTTGTTTATTTGTTGTCCTCCTCGTGTGCCCGACCCGCCTCCCAGCTGAGACGCCCTCGCCCCTCCCCCTCCACTATCCATATATGACAGTAGTTCCCGCGTGCAGCGTTCACGCGCAGCGACCGCGCCCAATCCGCGCCGAAGGTGCGCCAAAGGTAAGCCTGTCTACGCCCGTCCGCGCCTGGACCGCGCCCAGCGCCAGACCCCCTGCCCCTCGCGCTGCCCAGCCCCCCCGCGTTACCTACGATGCCTCCACCCTCCTAGCCCTTAACCCCGGTCGCGCCCCCAACTGCGTCCAAGCCGCTCCTGGACGCACCCATGGCCCGTTCTCCTGCTTCTCCTGCAAATTTAGCGGCACCGACAACATCTCCGCCACGACCACACCACAGATTCCCGACCCCAATCTCCTACAATGCATCCTCCTCAACACCCGCTCGATCCACAGACACGCCATTGACCTATGGAATCTACTAGACACCATCTCTCCAGACGTCGCCTTCCTAACGGAAACTTGGATGAACGCTTCCTCCGCCCCTGACATCGCCATCGCTATCCCTGATGACTACAAGATCACACGCAAAGACCGCACCGACCATACAGGAGGAGGAATCGCTATCGTCCATAAGAAATCCATCCGCATCTCTACCAGCTCCGATGCCAACCTCGCTAACTCCGAACACCTTCACTTCCAGATCCACATCGACCCCAAGACAACTCTTAGAGGCACCCTCCTCTACAGACCACCAGGACCCCGCGCAAAATTCAGTGAAGACATTACGGACTTCATCACCCCACACGCGCTCCCCTCCAAAGACTACATCCTTCTGGGAGACCTCAACTTTCACCTTGAAAAGATCAACGACCGCAACACCGCCACCCTCTTAGACAACCTCGCCAACCTCGGACTTAAACAACTGGTCACTTCCCCCACCCACATCGCAGGTCACACACTCGACCCCATCCTCACCTCCAGCAACCATGTCTCCTTCAGCCACACTACGGATCTCCTCTGGACTGACCACAGCTGCGTTCACTTCACCTACAACAAGCCGAAACCCATCATCCACCTCCAACCAACTCTACAAAGAAACTGGAACAAAATCACCACAGATCAGATCTCCACATCGCTCCTTCGAACCTCCCCAGCCCTCTCTTCTAACGCCAACGAAGCCGCCTCCAACCTCACCCTTTGGTTATCCAACACCGCCGACACCTTAGCACCACTGAAAAAACGTCAACACAAACTTGGCAACAAGAAGGCCTCATGGTTCAACGATGATCTCAAGAAGTCCAAGAAACTGTGCCGCTCCCTTGAAAAGGCCTGGAAAAAAGACCCATCCACCAGCAACAAGGACGCCTTCAAAAGTGCCACCCGTACTCACCACCAACTGATCCGAAAAGCCAAGAAAACAGCATTCAAGGATCGACTTGACAACAACGCCCACAACAGCAAGGAACTTTTCAAAATCGTCAAGGAATTTTCCAACCCCTCGGCCAACTCCAACGACATCACCCCCTCTCAAACCCTCTGCGACTCCCTAGCCTCTTTTTTCCACAACAAGATTGCTGACATCCACAACAGCTTTGACAACCAACCCGGAAGCCAACCCACCCTACCATCCGCTGACCATCTTCCCCCCGTAAACACCCTTAACGCCTGGAACCCAATCTCCACTGAGGACACCATCCGCCTGATGAATTCCATCCACTCTGGATCCCCCACGGACCCATGCCCTCACCACATCTTCAACAAAGCAGACTCCGTCATAGCACCGCACCTCCGAGACGTCATCAACTGCTCCTTCAACTCCGCTACCTTCCCAGAAGACTGGAAACACGCTGAACTCACCGCCCTTCTGAAAAAACCAACAGCAGACCCCACCGAACTCAAAAACTACCGCCCCATCTCGCTTCTTCCATTCCCGGCCAAAGTCATCGAGAAAGCTGTCAACAACCAGCTCGCCGCCTTCCTCGAAGCCAACAAATCACTCGACCCCTCACAATCTGGCTTCCGAGCCAAACACAGCACTGAGACCGCCCTCATCGCAGCAACAGACGACATTCGAACTCTACTGGACAATGGAGACACAGTCGCCCTCATCCTCCTCGACCTCTCTGCAGCCTTCGACACAGTCTGCCACAGCACCCTTTTACAACGCCTCAGAAACATCGGAATCCAAGGAAAAGCACTGGAATGGATCACCTCGTTCCTCACCGGAAGAACCCAGAGAGTCCGCCTCCCACCATTCAAGTCCGAGGCCTCTGAAATCATCTGCGGCGTACCTCAATGATCCTCACTCAGTCCCACCCTCTTCAACGTATACATGAGCCCCCTCGCGGCCATCGCCCGCCAACACAACCTCAACATCATCTCTTACGCGGATGACACTCAACTGATCCTTTCTCTGACCAAGGACCCCAGCACCGCCAAAACTAACTTACACGAAGGAATGAAAGAAGTCGCCGAATGGATGAAACAAAGCCGTCTGAAACTGAACTCAGACAAAACAGAAGTCCTCATCTTAGGCACATCCCCCTCTGCATGGGACGACTCCTGGTGGCCGGAAGCCCTCGGAAAAGCACCCATCCCGACAGACCACGCACGGAACCTTGGCGTCATCCTGGATTCTTCACTCTCAATGAACAGACAAGTCAGCGCCGTATCCTCTTCCTGCTTTAACATTCTTCGCATGCTCAGAAAAACATTTCGCTGGATCCCCTCCGAAACAAGGAAAACAGTCACCCACGCTCTAGTCACGAGCAGACTGGACTACGGAAACACCCTCTACGCAGGTACCACCGCTAAACTCCAGAAGAAACTACAACGAATCCAAAACGCCTCAGCCAGGCTCATATTAGACATCCCACGCAACGAACACATCTCTGGTCACCTTAAAGACCTCCACTGGCTACCCGTCAATAAGAGGATCACTTTCCGACTGCTTACCCACGCACACAAATCACTCTACAACATCGGACCAGACTGCCTCAACTCTCGACTGTCCTTCTACACCCCTTCCCGCCAACTTCGCTCCTCCAGCCAAGCCTTCGCCACTGTACCTCGCATCAACAAGACCACCATGGGAGGCAGATCCTTTTCATACCTGGCTGCCAAAACATGGAACTCACTCCCCGCTTACCTTCGCCTCACCCAGAATCACCTAGCGTTCAGAAAGCAGCTTAAAATGTGGATATTTGACAAATAATCATCCTCCCCTTCCTAAGCGCCTTGAAACCCCCTGGGTATGTAGTGCGCTATACAAATTTTATGACTTGACTTGACTTGACTGTGACTCATCCAGACCTGTCTGCCCGGCTGAGAGGGGATCAACAGCAAACTAGCGGTAAGCAGACTGTATGTGTATGTGACTTGTGAGTGCATGTATGTATTGATGCTCAGACACTGTAGTGACATCCGTGGTGCCTTTGTTTTGCTGCAATAGCATGTTGGTGCCATTAGCGGAGTGAGCGGTAGCATCCATGTCCGCCAGGTGGACAGGCCACTTGCTTTGTAGTTGAGCGTTCCAAGACATGTCGTTGAGGTCTGAGGTCCCATGGCATGACATATTTGCAGGTCTACGGGCACTTGCCCTGTTCGTATGATGTACATGTTTCACAGCCACCACTGGTTCTTTCATGTGAGGATGTCTTGTACGGGTGGGTCGTGTGCAGGATGGGTGCTACATGTACTTTGTCTGTAATGAATTTTGTGATTTTTTTACCTTCAGTACGTGAGTGTGGCACTTACTTACTCTTTTCTCTCTGTTTCAGCTTTGGCAGAGGGCACTGACCCACAGACGACGGAGATGAGTGGTGGCAATGCCTCCATATCAGACATCACACACATGCAGACTGACACTGAAGAGGGCAGCCACGGAGAGGGGGACAGAACCATCCCAGAGGACTCACATGTGGAAACACCATCGTCCTTATCTTCAGACAGTGTTGGTGAGTCAGCACTGTTGTCACAGACAGGGAGTGGGCAATCAACACCTTCAGTCGGGACACAGCACACAGGGCCCACACTGCCACCAACTGCAACAAGTACTGCTAGTGCTCGCCAAAGTAGGGGGAGCAGAGTTGCCTTTGGTGCAGGCACAGCTACCCCTGCCCCTGTGACCCAAAGTACATTTTGTGCAGAGGCTGTTGATCTGCTGTGACAGCTGTGTATAGGGCAGACCAACATGATCAATGCATTCCAAGACCACGATCGGAAGTTGGGGCAGGTGGTGGCGTTCATGGAGGGGATGCATGGCGATGTTGCTGGTCTGCACAGAACAGTTCAGTCATTGGCAAACACTGTGTCTTCAGCCATTGTACAGTCGCATAGACAGGGTGATACTTCTGTTCCCCCATCCACACCACTTGATGTCTCAGGGGGGAGTGAATTTTCAGACCAGGTATCATATACAGGTTATTGCACTAGAAGCAGCCACAGGCAGCAAGGCAGGGCACGGAGGACACAGACATCATCCCCTAGGACTGGGAAATATGTCACCAAAGACAACGTGAGCAACACTGGAGTTGACACACAGGATCCCCAAGGGGTGTTGGGGGAAATGGCTTCACATGCTACACAGGCATCCCCCACAAAAGGTACTCCCAAGGCAAGGGCACCTCCCAAGTCCAGGGACACTCCCAAGGACAAGGACACTACAAAGGAAGGGGCAACTCTTAAGAGCAGGGACACTCCCAGGGACAAGGACACTACAAAGGAAGGAGCAACTCCAAAGAGCAGGGACGCTCCCAGGGACAAGGACAGTACAAAGGCAAGGCTACCTCCAAAGAGCAGGGACGCTCCCAGGGACAAGGACAGTACAAAGGCAAGGCTACCTCCAAAGAGCAGGGACACTCCCAGGGACAAGGATGCTTCAAAGGAAAGGCCACCTAAGAAGAGCTGGGACACTCCCAGGGACAAGGACACTACAAAGGCAAGGCCACCTCCAAAGAGCAGGGACACTCCCAAGGACAAGGACACTACAAAGGAAGGGGCAACTCCAAAGAGCAGGGACATTCCCAGGGACAAGGACAGTACAAAGGCAAGGCCACCTCCAAAGAGCAAGGACACTCCCAGGAACAAGGACGCTTCAAAGAAAAGGCCACCTACGAAGAGCAGGGACACTTTCAGGGACAGGGACACTACAAAGGAAGGGGCAACTCACAAGAGCAGGGACACTCCCAGGGACAAGGTTGCTTTTAGAGACAGGTACACTACAAAGGACAAGTCTGCACCCAGGGACAGGGCACCGCCCAGGGATCAGGGAAATTCCAGAGACAGGACACCTCCTACGGCCAAGGCACATCCATGGGACAAGGGTTCTCCCATAGACACTAGCTCCATCAAGGACAGGCATACATCACCCCTGGCTGCACTGAGGCTGAGGTTGTCGAAGGAACGTAAAACAGATGTGTCAGCGGTTGAGTCCCCCCATACCTCTATTCCCATCCACACCCGTCAGAAGTAGAGGAAGGAGTACCCTGTTGTTGCATCCCCCATTACACATGATGCAGAGGCCAGAAGGCAGGCCCACAGCAAACTACAAGCAGGGTCCAGCACGTCCCCAGTGAGCAGACCCCCACCAGCACATGCTCCACCTTTTATGGGTGATATTTCATTTGAGTCCGCACCACTTACCAGTCCAGTCATGTCCAGGGTGCCCTCACATATCCCTAAGAAACGTAGACACACACCATTGACACCTGATCACCTTGATGTCGCTGCAGTATAGCTATCCCCATCTCTCAGAGCCACCCTGCCTCCTGGCCCATACATCCCTGTGGTTCATCATTTCAGTGGTCCTAGTGGCGCAGCTGCAGTTCACTCTCATGTGTCAGATGGTGGCACTGTGTCTGTTGTTTGCTGTCATGCATCATGTATTAGCACAACGGCCCCCACAACGCTAAGGATGCCTGGCCTCCACCTTGGGGGTGCCCAGGAGTGGACGCCTCACAGGGAAAGCGGTATTCGTACAAGCGCCTTGAGACCCTTGCGGGTGAGTAGTGCGCTATACAAGTATCAATTTACAATTTGTCTCAGTTGCGCCCTCTCCTGTTTCTGGTGCTGGCAGTGTGTCTGGGTCTATGGCTCACGTGTCAGTCAGTCGATCTGTGGCTGTGTCTCACACTCCGGTTTCTGGTGCTGACAGTGTGTCTGGGTCTATGGCTCGTGTGTCAGTCACTACAGCATTGGCTGTGTCTCACACTCCTGTTTCTGGTGCTGGCAGTGTGTCCGAGGCAAGTAGTTCAAGCAGTCCACCAGATTCTGTGATGTGAGGTGTAGTTCCCTTCACTCACATGTCATTTGACTTGGGGTGTAGATTGTCCATTGTAACCAGCCTTGCATTGTTGTTGCCTTGGGACGGGTAGCTTGAACCACGTACTTGTGTTGCCAGTGATGTGCCTACTCTGTGCCTTGGACTGTTGATGCACTTAGACCCTCTCATGTGCTGCCAGTGATGTAGCCGTTCTTTGCCTTGGACTGTTGATGCACTTAGCCCCTCTCATGTACTGCCAGTGATGTACCTGCTCTGTTGGCCACAATGCCCTGCTGTTGTTCTGATACTGCATTCTGCCCTCTCATGTGCTGCCTCTGATGTACCTGCTCTGTTGGCCACAATGCCCTGTTGCTGTTCTGATACTGCATTCTGCCCTCTCATGTGCTGCCAGTTATGTACCTTAACTGTTCCTTGGACTGTTGATGCACTTAGCCCCTCTCATGTGCTGCCTCTGATGTACCTGCTGTGTTGGCCACAATGCCCTGTTGCTGTTCTGATACTGCATTCTGCCCTCTCATGTGCTGCCTCTGATGTTCCTGCTCTGCTGTGCCCAGTGCCCATGCTCTTGCATACTCAGAGACTATACCCCTATTTTGTTTAATAAAGCAAGTCAATCATGTGTAGTGGTTTGTCATTGTCATTCCTGGTTGTGTACTTCAATTGTGGATATATTTGTGCGATCTAATGTAGTTTCTCAAACATGACACTCCACCTTCCAACGTCACAGCCCTGGCAAGTACTCCCCTTCCGACAGCAAATGGTGTGTTGCGTACCTGCGTCGTCGTCGATGATGGCCCATGACTTGCTGGTGGTGGAGCACGAACAGTATCGGAAATGCGTGTAGCGCTGGGTCCATGAGGGCGAGCTGCTTGTGGTGGGTATCTCTGCAATGTGTTGTATCTTCGATGTGGGGAATCCGCCGTGTTCAGGCAGGTTGTTTTTCCGCAGCGATTTTATGTGTGTTTTCCACCATCGTGATTTGGAGGACGGTCGGAGACGTCATTCCGTACGGCGGTGTCTGTGGATTGGTTACGTCCGCCACGGGGTCGGGTGTAGTTCAGCGGCGGTGCGTGCTCTTCCGTCGCGTACGGACTTTTGACAGTGTTTACAATCCTAATATGGCGGACGGAGTGTCCGCAGCATGCGGACACGAAAAAGGCATTTTCCGCCTACTCCAGGCTGGCGGTCACCCTTCCGTCCGCCATCGTAATCGACCCCTAATGCTGAAATGAATTTGAAATGCAGTCAGATAAAGGCAAAACACATTCATATAAATAGTATTAAATTGTATTGGTGTTCCATCACCTTCTTACCAAGGTTTCAAGGGCTCTTATCTATGGTTCTTTTAGCTTTATCTTCAGTAGCATATATCTGTTTTTACTGTTCTTTCCATATCCAGAATTTAGTGATGGTGGAAGAATGCAGTGATTAATGCTTGATTCTGTAGGACTTTACCAATTCTAGTATATGCTATCTGGATAGCTTGGCAGCAAGTAAATAAAAATTATATATAAACAAATTATTCTGGCATATATCGATTGAATACACATTGGACAGCACCAGAGAAGCAGTGGAATAAATAAAATGTGTTTTGAAATTAAAAATAAATGTTGAAACGTATTCAGCATGTTGAAATTAAAAGAACATGTACTGGAATAAATATGTAACGTGTTGAAATAAATATTATACTAATTTATGTGTATTGAGAGAGCGAAATATATATTTTCTTTGTAGGAAAGGGGAGTATAATTCTCTCACAATATCCTGGGATGGTCCTTGGATTCACACTGATAAATCCTTAGTTTAATTAGGGTGGCAAAGAGCTGTCATGCTTTTCAAGAGGAATATGTGTTAAGCATTTCAGAGCACCAATATGGACGATAAGTAATTGACAAGACTCGAAAGAAAAGCAACTTCAATTTTTAAAAATAAAGCTTATTTTTATCCAAATTTAAACACCATAACCAACAGAATTGAATCAGTAAACTGGAGCTTTATATTTTAGAACCACATTTAAATCACAGCAAAACAGGCATTGAAATGCTGTGTTGAAGTCAATGGAGAAATTAAACTAGTGACAAAAGACCACTTAGAGGTCTAGCTGTGTGAAACCCTTACAAGGTTACGGTTGTGTGGTTTCTAGGATCAGGACACGACAGTGAGTAGATTTTTACCTGGCCCATTCATGTGGGTGCTACGTTGTCCTGGTTGTCCATGGTGCTGAATGGGAATTGCACTCCTGCTGACTTTACCCCTTACACGACGATGCAAGAGAGAAGAGGCAAAAACTCAGCTGTGGCTGAGTTGACGATGTTTGACGATGTGCCCTGTAGTTGCAGCGTCATGTGTGGGGGACAGTAACCGGAATGGCAATCAACAAGCTACGGCAGTGATAAAGGTGATGAGAAGATTTGGGAACTTCTTGGGTTCTGGGGAAGTGATGTAGCGGCCTGAAACTTCAGTACAGGTAAGACTACAACTCTCATAAGTCACTGGGTCACCTGGATTTTGGCTATCCCAGGGAGGGCCAATCTTCGTATCCTGCAAGCGTTTTTACCTGCAGTTTGCAGGAGACTAATGCCACTAGTCTGAGGGTGCTTTTGGCATCCACAGCAGTCCCTTTGGACAGGAGTGCCGAGTTTGAGCCAAGGATGAGAGTCATTAACACAGTTCCAAGTCTGTTGGCTCATGGACAATGTATCCCTCCTTTGCTTTGATGCAGTGAACAAAGTCCTGTTTTTGGTGACAGAGGGCTCCTCCTGGCCCTTCTTTGAAGTCAGTTCTTCAGATCTGAGGCCCTGGTGTCAGGGGTGTCCCTTAAATCCTGGATTTTAGGGAGTTAGGGGTGTGTAGGCTTGTAGCAAATGGGCAGCTAGCTCCGACACCTAATCCATACCCTGAGGTTACCACATACGATGGGGTGGGCCACCTTTTGCTACCCTGAATGCTCTATTCTGCCATTCCTAAGAAGGCAGAAATAAAAATTTTGTGTACAGACTAGGCTGCTCTCTCTAGAAGAGTGGTCAGCATTGTACGGGTATGCACTGCCCTGAAAATCTAATTCGCACCTGTCCATGAGAAAATGTGCTTGGGAGCAAGCGGAGGGTTGTTTCCTCCTTTTGGGGGACAGCACAGATGGGGATGGTGAAGCCTTTGAACCTCACCACCCTGACAAGCCTATTAATGAGCACGGCTGAGGCTGAGAGGTGTGACTTCCTTCCCGCCTGAGCCGTTGTGTCGGACTCCTGGGAGCATCCACACTACCTGGCCGGAGGTCATAACCCTGTTTTGGTATGGGAAAGCGCAGGCTGACCTGCCAAAGCACAAAGAAGTTGGGGGAAACAGGTAGGTAACTTCTAAGGTGCCAGCTGGGTAAATGCCAGGCGTCTCTCAACACCAGATGCGTGTCAAGGGAGAGAAGGCACATTGTTTGTCACCAAACTCCACATATCTAGATGGAACCATGTTGGAGCTATTAGTTCAGGTCTGCCAGGTGCATGTGCATGTTACTCTTTGGACCGTCTCTCACTTATAGTGTACTCTAATTGAAAAGAGACTATGAAGGCATATAAGCATGATTGCACCTTAAACATAATTCAGCCTGCTTCATGGGCAGCAGAGGCTTTCCTCAGGGCGTCCTAAATTATATTTAAGCTAGTCTAAGCTACTGTAAGTTAGTTCATTGGGATGTGCCACTCATGGTGAAGACACAGTGGAACTTGAGCCGTTTGTACTACTCCTGCAGCCTGCACTGGCAGACCTGTTATCAGAAGTTTGTTTGGGTCACCAAGGGTGGCACAAAGTCGTGCTGCAGTCCTGGGGACCCCAGAGCCATCTGTACCCTTTGTACCATTTATTAAGGACTTATAATAGGATAAAGTTTTTGAAAATCAGAGAATTACCAGGTTAGCAGGCTCCCGTACACTAACAGAGTAATAATCACCAGCATTGGAGGCAAAAAGAAAGTTGAAGAAGACCATACACAAAATGGCACTAATATATACTAGAATTATTATGATTATAAAGCAAATATTAGCACACTCAATATAAGATTAGTTTAAAAACTAATCAAGTGACCTGTGATCAAGGTGTCATGTTGAAAAGCATTGGGTGAGATGCTGGATTCAAGAAACTGAATAAAAATAGCATTGCAATCCGGTGTGGCAATGTGCGTCCTTCGCTAGTTTACAACAAGTGAAATTGTCTGTGTAAATATATATTTTTTTCTATAGATATATATAATTGTTTATATATATTACCTACTGGCCGTCGCCAGTAGGTAGTTATAGTTAGGATTTTTTTCAATGTTAAATCTCAAAATTCTATTTGGAATAACTTTGGCGCCGGTTGACGAATCTGCCTGAAAATTTCCTCACAATGGCCTCGCGGCGCCCCGGTCCTTCCCTGAAAGTTTGGGGGGGATTCGTCAAGCGGGGGCCGAGATAAAAGGGGGGCCCCAAAACGCGTTTTCCCCATGTTAATTTCCATAGGGCGGTCGATTTCACTTTTAGCCCGAACGGCTGAATGGATTTACGCCAAACTTGGTAAAATTGTAGGGACTGGTAGCCCGATGTGCCTTTGCTATGTCTCGAGATATGTGCTCCAGTGGATTTTGAGTAATTTAGGCTCGAAAAAATATATATATCTATAGGCGCGCTCCGGTACGCGCACCGGGGAGCGCACCGGGCGCGCCACGCGACTTGCGCACGGAAAGCTGATTGGCTGTCGGTTGTCTGTAAACATTCTAAACAGTCCGGAGTGGCCGCCATCTTGTGTCTCGGTAGGATCGAGACATGAGAGATGGCCAAAACAAAGGGGTAAAAGACCATAAGGGGGCAGAGTAGACACCCCCTGTCCCCCTAGGTTTGATGTGGGGGCCATTAAAGGGCCCCGCAGGGTCTCAAATATATATATTTTTTTTGGTTTTTTGCGGGGGAAGCGCCCGGTACGCGCACCGGGGAGCGCACCGGGGAGCGTACTATGGGAAAAAAAATCACTTTAAAATTTTTTATGTTTATTGATTGTTTTTTTTGTTTTTTTTTATTTTATGTAAGTACCTACATGTAGGTACCAATGCAGAGACTTAAATTTAATGTACACTATCTCCTCTGTAGATATCTTTCATGTTGTTATTGAAGTTTTTGTGGTATATGGAATCCATAACATAGTCTGTCAGGAAAGCAGAAACAGATCTTTTAAGCACTCCCTGAGAATTTCTAGGGGATCATGGGTAGTCTATCCTAATCCCTTATGATGAAAAAGAGGTGTAAAATATACATAGGAGATAATATAGTGGGAGAAAGGTAGTAACTATGAGTAAACTTACTATGTAACAGAAAAAAAGTTGCACAGTATACTATAAGTCTCATTTTATAATATAATTATTTTGGTAATACTTCATGAATTACATATAAAAATGAATATTGTCTCAAACAATTTAAAATTATTAAATATAAATTTATTCCTCTGATACTTTTTCATAATTTAATAAAACTTGTAACATAATATTGTCCGGTATTTTCTCATAATTATAAGTGCATGATTCCATTTGTTCCAAACATTCTATAAACTGTTGATCCAAAGAGTCATGCATGAAATCAACTTTATCTTTTTGCTCTTCTGGATTTTCCACCTTTACTTCGATAGAAGTAACATTTGCTTGTTTTTCTCCTTCCATTTTCTTTCTGAAAATTGCATAAAAATTAACTATATTAGTAGAGTTAGGGTACTGTTGGGTTTAAGTTTAGACAGGTTTAAGTTTAGACAGGTACTTTTGAGTTTTTAACAGTCAAGTAATTTTTGGGCAGTGTATGGTTTCAGGCAGGAAGTAGAGTTATTAAAAAGTGCATGTGATTAAGCCTAAGTAAATTCATAATTATACCAGAGAAGCCTAACTCAATCCATAACTATTACAGAGAAGTCTATCTCAATCTATAACTATTACAGAGGGATAGTATATAACTAACAGAATATTTTTTCTCAAATTAACTTAAAGTGCACAACATACTTCACTTTCCAAAATAACAACTTACCTTGGAGAAATCAGTTGAAGGTGTCAGTGTTATTTGTTTTCAAATGTACTTCTGGAAGCAGTAGTCAAAATGGCTGTGTTTCCCTCTCTTCTTTTATATATATTTTTGTACATAACCAATCAAATGTCAGGAAATAATCGTAGAAAATGAAAGAAACTTTTTAATTGGTTTTAAATTCTAACATTTCATATGTGTTTTTGTCATGTAATTTACCTCAGGATATTTAGACAGGCCTGTAGCCTAAATGTCTCAATGGAATTCCACCAAATTTGGGCAAATGGTAGGGACTGCTATGTAGTAAGGCTTATTCTATATTTGATGAAAGTGTCTCCAGTGGTTTTTCTGAAAATTACTTTCCCACCTTTTTTTATGGAGCGCTCACAGGTGCGCGCTCCGGTACGCGCACCGGCAGTGTAACGGGAGTCCTCCATTTTGTGTTTCGGTACAATCGAGACACAAGATGGAGGGCAAACAATGTTCGGTATGGCTAGAAGGGGGCACGGTAGAGACTTCTTGACCCTCTAGGTTTTCTGAGGGGGGCTTAGGAGGCTCATAAAGGTAAAAAAAAAATTCGCGGGGGAAGCGCCCGGTACGCGCACCGGTAAGCGTACCAGGAAGCGTACTTTGGTGAAAAATAGTGAAAAAAGTTAGAAAAAGATAAACGTTTTGAATGATCAGAGGTAGGGTATATCTGAAAAGAGCTTTTGGGTTCTGTGGTTGAGTTAGGTACCTACAAGTAGGTTCCAATGCACAGTCTTAAATTCAGGAGGAATATTCTATTTCCCTCATCTGAGAAGTGCACACCATCTCCTCTGTAGATGTCTTGCATGTTGTAACGCAAGTTGTTACAGTCTCTCATGTAAGCAGAAACAGATTTATTCACATGTTTCCGTGCTTTCTCAAATTGTGGACAAAATTGGTTGGACCAGTTCCATTTCTGTCTTTGGCATATATTTGAATATACCAAGGCAGTTTGTGGAAAAAGTGTCATCAATTGATCAAAGGTGTCCTTTAAGAGCATTTCCAGACCAACCCCAGTCATAGTTCCCAAATCATTCCCACCACAGTGCACTATTAAGAGGTCAGGGCTTGGCAGATGCAAAAAGGTTTTCACCAATGGAATCAATTGATGACATTTCAATCCTCTCTGGCCAATCCACTTGATTTCCAGATTTGATAAATCAAGGTTGTGATAATTTCTGCTTGCTGCATACCTTTGGGCCCAGTGGATGTAGCTATGTCCTATAATCCATACAGAATACATGGTGAGAGAAGGTTCTGGTGCACTCAGATGAAGTGTAGGAATGAAATGGCAGTTGGAACAGTAGGAGTTTACAAAAAAATAATTGTGGAGTTTCACTGCTCTTGAATCACAAGCAATGATTGGTGGATTCAGATAGTTGAAAACTGAAAGTTAGGGTGCATGGTTGTGTTGTGTGAAAGAAGCAATTTGAATGGTTAAAAAAAGTCACTAAAAGCAAAAATACCCTGGATAAGCTGGTGTATTGAGAGGTCAAAGCTCCTTGCTGAGTTAATTTGCAACATTCTACAATAAACTTTTGAACCTGAGAGTTCAGTTAGGAGGGAGTTGCTATGGTAACAGATAGAAAGATCTGAGAGGGGGAAGGGTGTTGGTTTGAAAATAGTGAGGGAAGACTTTTGATTGGTTGAATTAAGGCATATGTGTACAAAGTTAGAGATTTTCTATGCCAGTCTTGGTTTCAGTGTATTGAGTGCACACTTTTTGCTCTGCTAAAGAAAAATTGGTGTGTGTGTCTGACACTGTTTTCAATCTCCCAAAGCATTTGTAAAGGTAAGTAATGATTTATTTAATTTAGATAGAGACTTGTTTGCTCTATGGAGAATATTTGGAAGCAGATAGTTATGTTTCAGAAGTCAAATTGTATGCTAGTATATAAGTCCTGTGTTGTGTTTCTAAAATGTTATACAAAAAACGATTTTGGGTGCAAATGAATGGTATTTTCATTTGGCCCTTTTTTATGATTGCCTTGTGCAACTGGTGCATCACTTTGTACATGGGAAATAAGTGACGCTCTTGTGGCGCAAGGCCTTCATAAATAAGGCCCTGAGTTTGTTGGCTGTTGATTTGTTATTTGCTTTTTGATAATACTTATTATGAACATATGCAAGATACTGGATTTGTATTTTGGGACACAGTGATGTTTCAAAGCTGATATTGAGTGGTTGTACATAGGTTCTGCGCAGTGTTTCTTAAATGTTATTCAAAAAACGATTTTTGGGTGCGATTGATTGGTATTTTCATTTGGCCCTTTTTTATGATTGCCTTGTGCAGCTGATGCATCACTTTAAACATGGGTAATAAGTGACGCACTGGTGGAGGAAGGCCTTCATAAATAAGACCCTGACTTTGTTTGCTGTTGATTTGTTTTTGGATTTTTGATAATGCTTGATATCAACATTTGAAAGATAGAGGATTTGTATTTGGGGAAACAGTGACGTTTCAAAAGTGATATTCTTTGCTTGTACATAGGTTCTGCACAGTGTTTTTTAAATGTTATTCAAAAAACGATTTTGGGTGCAAATGAATGGTATTTTCATTTGGCCCTTATTTATGATTGCCTTATGCAACTGGTGCATCACTTTATACATGGGAAATAAGTGACACTCTTGTGGCGCAAGACCTTCATAAATAAGGCCCTGACTTTGTTTGCTGATATTGAGTGGTTGTACTTAGGTTATGCGCAGTGTTTCTTAAATGTTATTCAAAAAACGATTTTTGGGTGCAATTGATTGGTATTTTCATTTGGCCCTATTTATGATTGCCTTGTGCAGCTGATGCATCACTTTAAACATGGGTAATAAGTGACGCACTGGTGGCGCAAGGCCTTCATAAATAAGGCCCTGACTTTGTTTGCTGTTGATTTGTTTTTGGATTTTTGATAATGCTTGATATCAACATTTGAAAGATAGAGGATTTGTATTTGGGGAAACAGTGACGTTTCAAAAGTGATATTCTGTGCTTGTACATAGGTTCTGCGCAGTGTTTTTTAAATGTTATTCAAAAAACGATTTTGGGTGCAAATGAATGGTATTTTCATTTGGCCCTTATTTATGATTGCCTTATGCAACTGGTGCATCACTTTATACATGGGAAATAAGTGACACTCTTGTGGCGCAAGACCTTCATAAATAAGGCCCTGACTTTGTTTGCTGATATTGAGTGGTTGTACTTAGGTTATGCGCAGTGTTTCTTAAATGTTATTCAAAAAACGATTTTTGGGTGCAATTGATTGGTATTTTCATTTGGCCCTATTTATGATTGCCTTGTGCAGCTGATGCATCACTTTAAACATGGGTAATAAGTGACGCACTGGTGGCGCAAGGCCTTCATAAATAAGGCCCTGACTTTGTTTGCTGTTGATTTGTTTTTGGATTTTTGATAATGCTTGATATCAACATTTGAAAGATAGAGGATTTGTATTTGGGGAAACAGTGACGTTTCAAAAGTGATATTCTGTGCTTGTACATAGGTTCTGCGCAGTGTTTTTTAAATGTTATTCAAAAAACGATTTTGGGTGCAAATGAATGGTATTTTCATTTGGCCCTTATTTATGATTGCCTTATGCAACTGGTGCATCACTTTATACATGGGAAATAAGTGACACTCTTGTGGCGCAAGACCTTCATAAATAAGGCCCTGACTTTGTTTGCTGATATTGAGTGGTTGTACATAGGTTCTGCGCAGTGTTTCTTAAATGTTATTCAAAAAAAAGATTTTTGGGTGCAATTGATTGGTATTTTCATTTGGCCCTTTTTTATGATTGCCTTGTGCAGCTGATGCATCACTTTAAACATGGGAAATAAGTGACGCACTGGTGGCGCAAGGCCTTCATAAATAAGGCCCTGACTTTGTTTGCTGATATTGAGTGGTTGCACATAGGTTCTGCGCAGTGTTTCTTAAATGTTATTCAGAAAAACGATTTTTGGGTGCAATTGATTGGTATTTTCATTTGGCCCTTTTTTATGATTGCTTTTTGCAGCTGATGCATCACTTTAAACATGGGTAATAAGTGACGCACTGGTGGCGCAAGGCCTTCATAAATAAGGCCCTGACTTTGTTTGCTGTTGATTTGTTTTTGGATTTTTGATAATGCTTGATATCAACATTTGAAAGATAGAGGATTTGTATTTTGGGAAACAATGACGTTTCAAAAGTGATATTCTGTGCTTGTACATAGGTTCTGCGCAGTGTTTTTTAAATGTTATTCAAAAAACGATTTTGGGTGCAAATGAATTGTATTTTCATTTGGCCCTTATTTATGATTGCCTTATGCAACTGGTGCATCACTTTATACATGGGAAATAAGTGACACTCTTGTGGGGCAAGGCCTTCATAAATAAGGCCCTGACTTTGTTTGCTGATATTGAGTGATTGTACATAGGTTCTGCGCAGTGTTTCTTAAATGTTATTAAAAAACGATTTTTGGGTGCAATTGATTGGTATTTTCATTTGGCCCTTTTTTATGATTGCCTTGTGCAGCTGATGCATCACTTTAAACATGGGTAATAAGTGACGCACTGGTGGCGCAAGGCCTTCATAAATAAGGCCCTGACTTTGTTTGCTGTTGATTTGTTTTTGGATTTTTGATAATGCTTGATATCAACATTTGAAAGATAGAGGATTTGTATTTTGGGAAACAGTGACGTTTCAAAAGTGATATTCTGTGCTTGTACATATGTTCTGCGCAGTGTTTTTTAAATGTTATTCAAAAAACGATTTTGGGTGCAAATGAATGGTATTTTCATTTGGCCCTTATTTATGATTGCCTTATGCAACTGGTGCATCACTTTATACATGGGAAATAAGTGACACTCTTGTGGCGCAAGGCCTTCATAAATAAGGCCCTGACTTTGTTTGCTGATATTGAGTGGTTTACATAGGTTCTGCGCAGTGTTTCTTAAATCTATTCAAAAAACGATTTTTGGGTGCAATTGATTGGTATTTTCATTTGGCCCTTTTTTATGATTGCCTTGTGCAGCTGATGCATCACTTTAAACATGGGTAATAAGTGACGCACTGGTGGCGCAAGGCCTTCATAAATAAGGCCCTGACTTTGTTTGCTGTTGATTTGTTTTTGGATTTTTGATAATGCTTGATATCAACATTTGAAAGATAGAGGATTTGTATTTTGGGAAACAGTGACGTTTCAAAAGTGATATTCTGTGCTTGTACATAGGTTCTGCGCAGTGTTTTTTAAATGTTATTCAAAAAACGATTTTGGGTGCAAATGAATGGTATTTTCATTTGGCCCTTATTTATGATTGCCTTATGCAACTGGTGCATCACTTTATACATGGGAAATAAGTGACACTCTTGTGGTGCAAGACCTTCATAAATAAGGCCCTGACTTTGTTTGCTGATATTGAGTGGTTGTACATAGGTTCTGCGCAGTGTTTCTTAAATGTTATTAAAAAAACGATTTTTGGGTGCAATTGATTGGTATTTTTATTTGGGTCTTATTTATGATTGTCTTGTGGCGCCGGTATGTCACTTTTAATATGGGTTGCACTGGTGGTGCAAGGCCTTCATAAATAAGGCCCTGAGTTGCTGTTGTATAAACTTAAACATGTTGCAATTTATTGTTTATATTGTTTGCTTTTTGACATTACTTTGTTGTTTGCTAATAGTGGTCTTTCATGTGTTTTTTTTTTCAGAGCAACAGATTCAAATCAACTTCTGAAAAGCAAGCAAAAATGCCTTCAAGGCAAAGAATTATCAAAAATACCATACGTAAAAGGAGAACATCAACAACAGAATTTATGGAATCCTCTACAACAACTACTTTAAAAAACACCAGAAAAGCTTCTGGTAAGCCAATTAAGTCTTTTCTTCGCAACATATGTTGTAGAAAAAGAAATGATATTGCTAACGTGAATATTCAGAAAAAGTCAGCAAATCTAAAAAGGAAGGAGAGGCCCACAAAAAATGTCTCGATTGGAGCAGGAGAGAAGAGAATGGATAGCAATAGAAGGGTAAATCAATTTAGGGACATTCGTAGGTGAATGTTTCGCAATAGGGTAGTTTTAAATTTGCTAAAAAATGATAAGAAAAGTAAACTTAGAGCTGCTTTTTACAAGAAAAAGAAAAGTGTAGAAAAGATTGTTGATCAGGCTTTTGAAGTTAAGAAAAAATTATTTATTTTAGTAATCAATAGAATTAGGATACTTAATAAGGCAATTGATGTTTTCAAATCGAACAGTAGATGGAAAAGAATTATTAATCGGAGTAATTTTTGTGAAGTATTTTCTGGTGAATGGATGCATAGTTCAAGTTCTGAGCCGTTTTTCAATGAGGAGAGTTACTTTCAGGAAAATGATTTGGTGCATGCAGTTGACACCAGAGGTCGAGCATATGAGGTGAAAGATGGTTGTGTGATGGAAAAAGAGAAACTTGTATCTAGAGATGCAGAAGAGGTGTTAGCTGATGAAGTTTTAGGGAGACATACTAAGGGTCCAGTGTACACATGGAAGTGCAGTAGTATTTGTAGTGTGCGACAGGATTCAATCGATTTGCTTCGAAATTTCTTTCGTACATATAGTAAGAAAAGTCTCAAACAAAAAATGAAGATCTTGCAAGAGTTAGATCCCTGCAGAGTGAGAGAAAGCACAGGTTTGCATGGGCATTCACTAGCTTGTCTTTCTAGAAAAGTATGTCAGAGTGTTTTTCATCATTTTAGGATGTTAGCAGTGCATCATAATAAGGTGAGGAAATTTGTGAGAAAGTTGTATTATGCAAAAAGTCCAGCACTTAAGCTTAAACAGTTAAACAGTGCTCTTTTGCATGGATCTGAAGTGGATGTGAAGACTATTTGTGAAGAAATTGAGTTCTGTTATTTTGGGAACAAAGAGGACAGTGTAGAAATAGATATAGTAATGGATGGTAATGTGGAAGATAATGGACAGATTTCAAGTATAGAAAAGTTTGACGAGGAAATTACCAAGTTTAAGTTGAAATCAAGTGAAAGGCCTAATTTAACTTGTGTGTGTTGTCGACGGACTCATTGTAAGATTCAGACTAGGTTAGTTGATTTATATGCAAAAAGTGAATTGGAAAATAATAGTGAATGGAACTATTTTGTAAGTTATTTGTTGGTGGAGAATTCTTTTGATTTGAGTTTTGATCAGCGTATTTGTAATTATTGTTTAAAAAAATTAAATGAAAATAGAATGCCTGCTAGAGCAGTTCATAATAATCTTCAGTTGATAGATATTCCTTCTGAATTGATGGATCTAAATACTTATGAATCTATTTTGATTCAATGTGTCCATCCTTTTCAGGCTATTGTTCGCATGGAGCCTAAGACAGGGAAATTGCCTCCATCAGATTTACAGAGAGGATTAAAGGGAAGAGTTGTTTATTTGCCTTTAGATGTAAAGAAAAATATTGATACAATTGGTGTAGAAAGAGTAGAAGAGGATCCTCTAGTTATTCTAGTTAATGGGGTTCCGACAAAGAGTAAGAAAATCTGGCAAGATTTAGTGGATGTTAGAAAAGCCAAAAAGGCAACGTTGTATTTGGTCAAAAATAATGAGTACTACAAAGATGTAAGTGTTGGAGCAGAGGAAACAGCTACAGAAGAAGACAGTGATTGTTCAGTTGGTCAAATTGAAAAAGTTGATGTGTCTAGAAGTGAAGAAATATATGAACATTATACTGTTCATCCTTTGCATTCCAAAGAAGTAATGGGAAATGCAATTGACTTGTTTCAAATGAAAGCAGCAAAAGGAAGTCCCATTAGTGTATGGGAAGAAAGTTTGGAAGCTCGTTGTTTTCCACAATTATTTCCAACAGGTCGTGGTGGACGATATGATGATCGACCAGTTTAAATTCCTGCAGCTGAATACCGGACTCTAAGATTATATGCTGAAGATCCAAGGTTTCGTCAATGCATTCCATATTTGTTTCATCTACTGTTTGAAAGTGATTTGTCTGGGCTTTCTTATGCAGTTAATCATATACTAAAAAGTGGAGCTCATTTGCAAAATGTTTCTGCAAGGGACTTTATGGAGAAAGTTAATCTGCAAGATAGTATTTTGGAATCTCAGCTAATCAATCTCATGGCATGTCAACGTGGAACCAATGAGTATTGGTTCCGTCGTCATGGAGAATTGAAATGTATGCTAAGAAACTTAGGAACTCCTACATGGTTCCTCACTCTTAGCTGTGCTGAGTATGCATGGGACGACTTACTTGAATTTCTACGAGAGGCAAATGGAAACATACCAAATATAGAATTGAAAACACCTGGTGGAGAACTGTGTTCTTTGGATCCAGTGAATGTTTGCAGATATTTTAATCATAGATTTGAAGCTATGATGTCTTTTATTACCAACAAAAAAAATCCTCCCCTTCAATCAATCAATCAGAGAAATTTATAGAGCGCACTACTTACCCGGAGGGTCTCAAGGCGCTTGGGGTGGGGGGTTGTGCTGCTACTGCTCGAAGAGGAGAGGTTTTGGATTTCTTTTGGAGGAAGGAATATCAAGCGAGAGGTGCTCCTCATATACATATGTTGTTGTGGATTAAAGATGCACCCAAATTTGGATCAGATTCAGATGAAACAGTGATGAGTTTCATTGAAGAGTATTCAACATGTGCTGTTCCAAAATCTGCTGTAGAAAACAGTTTAAGGCAACAAGTTTTACGTTTTCAATCTCATTGTTGTGGAAAGTACTGTCGTCGAAAATTTAAAAACAAGGAAAAGTACTACACGAAATGTCGTTTTGCATTTCCACGACCAGTGATTTCTAAGGGAAGAGTAAATAATTTGATGTCATCTCTACGACATACCGTGACGAGGAAATCTCCCAAAAATACATACAAATTGAAAAGAAATGAAGAATCTAAGTACATCAACGATTACAACCCAGTGATTTTGTCCATGTGGAATGCTAACATGGATATTCAGTTCGTTGCTGACAACTCTATTGCTGTGGCTCGATATGTGACATCTTACATCACCAAAAATGAAAAGACAGAACTGAAGGAAATGTGGGAGGACATTTCACATGAAAAGAGTCTAAGCAAAAAATTATATAGTTTTAGTCTGAAGATGTTGTCGCATCGAGAAATTGGAGCATATGAATGTTCTGATCGGTTATCATCAGCAAGTCTCTATGCCAAATCAAGAACAATCATTTGGGTGAGTCTAGGTCTTGCTGCAACACGAAACCGAGTTTTGAAATCTGTACAAGAAATTGAATATTTGGGGGAGAAAGAACCAAACAGTACAGATATTTTGAAGACAAATATGTTGGATACATACTATCCAAATAGAAGTACTCACCTTGAGAACACTTGTTTGTATGAAGTTCTGCAAAACTACAGTTATAAGAGGAACATCACAGAAGATATCAATAATGGAAAATATGCAGTCATTGGCTATGAAGGATGTCTAGTGAAGCAGAAAAAAGGCCATTTGATTAATCATCGAAAATTGAGTTGTGAAGCTCCAGACAAAAGAGAATTTTACTATTTAGCTCTTTTGCAACTCTTTAAGCCATGGCGTACAGAAGAGGAACTACTTGGAGATTTTCTCTGTTATGAAGACTCTTTTAATGCAACTAAGGATACCATAGAATGTCCTATTTTTCTAAATTATCTGCAAATGTTGAATGAAGAAATGGAGCAAGAAACCAGAATTGCTGAAGAGATAGCTAGAGACAGTTCTCAAGACAGTCAGAGTTCTACTTCATTGAGTCAGGATCCACTAGGAGGACCTATTATCCAAAATGAAGCTGCCACTGCCATGGATGAGGTGGAAAGAGCTATGGAACAAGCTCAAGAGGATGGAGTTAACTTAGAAGATTTGGTAAAGCAACTAAACGTTGAGCAGAAAAAGATATATGATGAAGTCACAGAGCAGATTGAACATGGATTCAGACATGAGAAAAAAGAGTGCTCATGTACATCATTTGACCCTGTCCGACTGTACGTAAGTGGAGAAGCGGGGACAGGAAAAAGTTTTCTAATTAAAGCCATTGCAAATTATCAGCAGAAAAGGACTGATTCGCCGCTGTCTTCTGTTGTAACTGCTCCAACTGGTCTGGCTGCACATAATATTAAAGGGATTACTCTACATCGTTTACTGATGCTGCCAGTTGAGCATGATAATAAATTGCATTACAACAAGTTATCTGGAGATGCGTGTTCTGAAGTTTCAAGAGTCTTGAAGAAAATGAAACTTCTTATCATTGATGAAGTAAGCATGGTCTCAAATCTAATGCTTGCTTTTGTGCATTTGAGAATGCAAGAAACTCCTAGAACAGAGTATGATGTGTTATTTGGAGGAAAACACATTATTGTTTTTGGAGATCTATTGCAGTTGACTCCAGTAAAAGGACAACCAGTGTTTAAAATGCTCACACATGAAGATACCAGGAAGTCCCTTGGAAGCATTGGAAACGTTAATATATGGGTAAATTTTAAATATGCTGAACTGCTTCAAAATATGCGACAGGCAAAGGATGAAGATTATAAAAATATTCTACAAGATGTAAGAATTGGAAAAGTAAGCGAGCTTGGGAAAAAAGCTTTACATGGTCGATTAATTTCAAATTTGTATCCAAATGAAAACATTCTTCAGAGAATATTTTAAAAAAAATGACTGAGAAGAAATCTGGGATATGTTTGATGCCAACTCTGCAAGAATGTTCCATCTTCAACAACAAAATGTTAGAGTTAGAAAATGAAGAGATTGTGAAACTGGAAGCAATAGATAAAATAGAGCATATGGGTGCAACAATTGTTTTGTCTGAAAATTTGAAAACTAAATTGGATTCATTAGAGAAATGTATTTCTGAAACAGCTGGTTTTGAAAAGACTCTGAATGTGTGTTTGTCTTATCATTTTGAGAAGGAATTTAAATGTTGAAAGAGGTCTGGTAAATGGAGCAATGGGTTATGTTGTTGATTTTGTGAATTACAGAAATAGAGATGGAATTGAATTTTTAAAAATAAAATTTGATGGCATTGAACAAGTACAACAAATAAGTCGTTGTTCTGCTAGATTTTTACTTGTAAAAGACTTATATGTTCGCCGAAAACAGTTTCCTGTTTGTTTGGCATATGCAGTAACAATTCATAAATCTCAAGGTTTAAGTGTAGATAATGCTTTGGTGAACATTGGAAGATCTGTGTTTAAAGAGGGTATGGCATATGTGGCATTATCCCGAGTCAGAACTTTATCAGGATTGTACTTGACTGAGTGTGATGAGACAAAAATTTGTGCAGATCTAGATTGTGTTAAAGAATACAATAGGTTAAGAAGAGAATATGCTCCACATTTGCCTCAATATCCTCTGTTTGAAAAACATGTGGTAGGCCGAAAAAGGAGAAATGAGGATAATTGCAGTGAGGTAGTTGCAAAAAGACAAAAAGTAGAAAAAACTGTAATTGAAAACAGGAAGAAAAAGAATTGTGAAGAAAATGTTGTTGGATTTCAGTTTGAAAATAGTTCTGGTGTCAACTGCTATGCTAATGTAGTGGTTAATGTTGTTTTTTTTCTTAAAAGTTTACAAGAACAGATTGTTGAAAATCGGGATCAACGATTGTGTGGTTTATTGAATTCTGTGTTTGAGAAATGTAGCAGTGATACAGCAGAAATAGAAAGTGTAACAGAAATTCGAAATATTTTAGATATGTGTTCTGGTCAAGATAAATTTTCACAGAACATTCAGCAGGATTGTCAGGAATTTTTAATGTATATGTTTGGTGTTTTGGAAGATGAAGGTGTAGATGTAAATATTCTTTTCAGCCTTTCTTATCAATGGCAGCATGACTGCCACAATTGTAGTTCATCAAGTACTACTAGAATAGACACTGAAAGATTTATATATTTGACTTTACCTGACTGTAAATCAGTGTCATTTAAAAATCTAGTTAAAGCAGCAGATCATAATATGGTGTGTACCCAATGTAACTGTACAATGCTGTCCACATTATTTATACAAAGTTATGGGCAGTATATCATTTTAGTTTTCCAACGATGTAGACCTGATGGAACTAAATTGACAACTTCTATCAAAAATGTTGTGGCTTCTCAGTTATCAATTTCAGGAAGAACCTTTACAACTGAAGCTATTATTTATCATGATGGTTCTTCGACAACCTCAGGACATTATACATGCTACTTAAAATCTGAAAAAGGATGGAGTTACTGCAATGATTCTCATTTAACTTATAAACAACGTTTGCCTTATGACTGTACAAATTCTTATCTAGTGTTTTTAAAACCAAAGTTTTAGTAAAGGGAATTGGCCTTTGAAGTCGGGAATAGATACTAAAAGTTAGTTAGTTAGTTAGTTAATCTAATATTTTAAATTATTTATCTCATGTAGATACTTTAAGTGGATCTCAAAGTAAAAAATACTGATATATCTGACACAAATTGGCCATGAGGAAAGTGTAAGGTATGATGTTCTTAGATCTTTTTTCATAGGAAGTCGATGAAATGGAAGTTATAGAGCACAGCAGACTTTTTTTCCACCAAAAGGACCTTCACTATCTTCTATTTGGCCTCACGGAAAAGTAAGTGAATCAAAGATTAGTGTACATATATGAGATGTATGTTTGAATGGGTTTTTTTAAACACAATCTTTTAGATTGTGTTTTTTTTCCCGCTGTTATATGATGAAGACTTTGAACTCACTAATATAAGTGAAATTCAATATATTCTGAGAACAGCAAAAATAAATAATGTAACATATTGTAGAAGTTATTGTGTAGTTTGCATTGTGTAATTTATATTGTGTTCACATTGTCTCACACTCATTTTCCTTTTTCACCCTTATTTACCTCTCTTTACTAATTTACACTCTTTTTTCATCGCTGTTTCTTTACTGCACTTCATTCACAACTTCTCAATCTAATTTGAACTGTCTGCATTTCCTCTCTTCCTTCCACCACTTTTTATCTTTTTCATATTCTCTCAGTACCACTGCTTTAGTTTTCTTACCCTCTCTTTCTTTTTCTCCTTTTTTTTCTTTCGCACTCATTGTACTGTAGTTCACTTAGTTCTTCCTTTTGTTTTTCTGTGTACTTACTCTCTCACTCCTGTTTTATCCATCGTTCTATAATAACCTCATTCCTTTCATCCCTTCACTCTGTGACTCCACTTCACTCACTCTCAGTCATCTTCTATTCCTCTTTTTTATTAATAGTTTCTCATTCAGACTCCTCTCCTTTTCACTCATTTTCCTTTTACTTTCTTATCTTTACTGATTTTGTTTTGATATCTTACATTCTTTTAGTATCTTATTTACCTTTAGGAATTTGTTCTCTTTCTATTTCTTTTTCCTTCTTTTTTCTCTTTCTACATTACTTTCTTTCTGTTTTTGTATCCTTCACTATTGCTTCATTTCTTAGTAAACTTTTGTAGATTTTTAAACCTTATGAACTGTTTCTTCTATTTTATTATATATTTTTAAGTAATTATAACGTGTTTTTTCTTTTATCTTTCACAGATACAAGTTTTCATTAATTATATGGTAAGTGTGTTTTCAAAATGTACTTTGTTATCACCTTTTGTTTTATTTTCACTATTTTTCTCTCACCCTACCTCACCCCTGTTTCCTTACTTTGCTTCCCTCACTTATTCTTATCCTCCATGTTTACTTCCTACCACATTCAACTTCTTTCAGTACCTCTGCTTATCCACACTCCTTCACTTACCTTTTTTACTGGTTCACTTAGTCCCTTTGTGACACTCCTTCCTTTACTCTCTCTCTTCTTTCTCTCTGTCACTCCCCATGTCTTACCCTTATTCACTTATATGTACCCTCTTTCACTCCTCTTTACTTACACTCACTGCTATTTTCTTTTCCTCCGTCACCGCTGTTCCTTTTCTCTGGTTTCGTCACTATCTGTCATTCCCCATACTTAACTCTCTTTCCTTTTACTTTCATCATCCATTCACATTCTCCCAGAACCTCTGCTTTAGTCTTCTTCCTATTTCTTCTCTTCTTTTGCTCCCTTATTCTTTTTCTTTTTCTCAGTTACTTCCTCTTACACTTTTTCTCTGTCTTACTATCTATTACACAGTCCCTCTGTGTTCCTCCCTCTAGCTCTCTTTCTCTTAACACCACTCTCTCTGTCCCCATTCCTCATAGTCACTCCTTCATACTTTTTTTTTTCTTTTTTTTGTTTTGGTGCGCTGACGGGACGCGCACCGGTGCGCGCACCGAGAGCGCTCCAGAGACGAATATATTAAAAAAAATACTATTTTAAAACAAAAAATATTATTTTAATATACATTATAGTGTTCATTTTTATAAAAACATACCTTTCTCAGCTATAGACATTTTTGAAAAAATAAGCTTAGAAATTTACTAAAAAGTACATAGGTATGAAGCCCTATAAAAAGTTAAAAATTAGCATTAAAAAAACCTATGAAATTCACTAAAAAACCAGAGGTTTCACACCAGTTATAGTAAGGAATTAGCATTTAAAAAACCTAAGAAATTCACTGAAAAAACCAAAGGTTTCACACCAGTTATAGTTGGAAATTAGCATTAAAAAAACCTATGAAATTCACTGAAAAAACCAGAGGTTTCACACCAGTTATAGTTAGGAATTAGCATTTAAAAAACCTATTAAATTCACTGAAAAAAACAGAGGTTTCACACCAGTTATAGTTAGCTGGAAATTTTACTGACATAAAACCATTGAAATTCCCACGTTATAGTTAGTTGGACTCACTATAACTTGCACATGCAATGCACTGCTGATGACATCACATATTACATCACTCATGACATGGTCAGTGACATCACTCATGACATCACTGATGACACCATCCTTGTGACACAGTGACAGACCTCCTTTCACTGTAAAGTAACCTTTGAAACACATATTCAAAAATAGAAACTAACATTTTCAAAAAAGTGGATATACCCATACCAGTTACAACAACCAATTCAGTAATTTCACCATCTATATACACATTCACACATTCACCAACAGTTTTATATAGTCACTCATACATATACTCACTCATCATATGTAGTGATACCCCTATTCATCCTGTTACACACCGACAGTCATCAAAAAGTTACTCACACATAAACTCACACATGCAAATAAACTAATAAACATCCATTTATTTGCATATACAGATTTACACACACTACCACCTTACTTCTAAGGAAACTTACACATATGTACTCTCTTAAACAATCACTTATAGAAACACATACTTATTTAAACAGGAACTCTTACAATCTCTCACTCTCACATATACTGACTTATATACATCAATACTCACATATACTAGATTAAAATATATCTAGTTACTGATAAACACACTAGTGAGACAGGCATTCAATCAGTAACAGACACATATACACACTCATCCACTCATACAGTCCTGCACATATGCTGTTTTCAAAAAACATACAAACAGTGAGTCAGTCATTGATACATCTATGTGCTAAGTAACACCCCCACCAAACTATACAGACACTCATACTGATACTAAAAAAACATATAATAACCCATATACACACACATGTAGCTACTCACCATCCCATACAGCCACTTATACACAAAGTGAAACACTGATACATATATTTAAATATTTAAATATTACTCGCCAATATATGTATTCACTAAGATACACTTAATAAGCCAGTTAACCAATCAATTTTTTTTTTAAAAACATTAATTAAGACAATAATTTAAACATTTATTCTTCCATCGACCTTTACATATACATATATAAAACATATTTATTTTTCAGAAAGACACACATTCACTGGACGGTGTCATCAGTGATGTCATGAGTGATGTCACTGACCATGTCATGAGTGATGTAATATGTGATGTCATCAGCAGTGCATTGCATGCGCAAGTTATAGTGAGTCCGACTAACTATAACGTGGGAATTTCAATGGTTTTATGTCAGTAAAATTTCCAGCTAACTATAACTGGTGTGAAACCTCTGGTTTTTTTCAGTGAATTTAATAGGTTTTTTAAATGCTAATTCCTAACTATAACTGGTGTGAAACCTCTGGTTTTTTCAGTGAATATATATATATATATCTCAACCAGTCACAAAGTCAGCAGTTACTCTTCTTGCATCACAGTCTACATTAAATCCGCCTATGACTGCTGTGAACTATGCTAGAACCTCTTTGATTTTTAAAATCATAATGTCAGCTTTGAAGCTCATAGTACTAGAAACATCAATGCTAGAATCTACCAAATTCTGGGATACACCCTCAGTTATAAATAACAAGTATTCCTGCAAAACATTATTTGAATGTTAAAAAATCTGTCATTTTGTGTTTTAAATACTATTTTGTATTCTTTGTCTTCCTCAGGGTATTTTTAAACTCTTCATTTTTTAGGCTGTATATAATGGGATTACATAGTGGAGTTATAGCAACATATAACAAAGAGAATACTTTGTTGTATTTTACTGAAGCCGTTGATGCTGGCCTCATGTACGTGGAACAGATAACTCCATAGAATAATATAAGTACAGTGAGGTGAGAGGCACAGGTGGAAAAGGCCTTGCGTCTTCCCTCTGTAGACCGGATTTTCAGGATTGTTGAGATGATGTTGATGTAAGATGCAATAGTTAAAGCAAAAGGTGCAACACCAACTAGAGTACCCACGACGTAGATTGCTAACTCAACAGCACTAGTGCTGCTACATGCAAGCTTCATTACAGCTGCCACATCACAGAAGAAGTGGTTGATTGTGTGAGACCCACAGAATGAGAGCCTAGTTGTTAGTGTAATGTGTGGTATTGGATCAATAAAACTAAGTAGCCAACATACGGCAGCCATTTTCATGCATACTACATCATTCATGGTGGTCACGTACTGTAAAGGCCTGCAAATGGCCACATATCGATCATAAGCCATGGCTGTAAGAAGGAAGAATTCCGTAGACACCATGGTACTGAAAAGAAACATTTGCAGAAAGCATCCACTTAGAGAAATGTGTGTTACCTCCAGAAAGAAGTGAGCCAGCATATTTGGAAAAATCATTGTTGTGTAACAGATGTCCAGAAAGGCTAAGTTTGTAAGGAAAAAATACATTGGTGTGTGCAGTTGTGTGTTGGAATAGACAATCACCATGATAAGAAGGTTCCCCACAAGTACCAGCAAGTAAATCAGCAAAAAGGCCAGAAAAAGTGGAACTAGAAGATGTGGGAAATCATAAAAACCCACAAGGGTGAACTCAGCTAAAGTTTTATTTTCTCCTATCATGTTTCCTCGAATACAGTTTTCCAGAGTTTAGATATCAAGAATATCTGCAAATAAAGAAAAGAAGGAAAGTTAATATGCAATGCGCACTGTTTTGGGAGAGAACTGTATGTTGTGGTTTTGCAGTCACAGTTCACATATTTACTATCAGAAAAAAAAACAATTTAATTTGTAACACAAAACAGGTGACAAGCACGCCATTCCTGGTGTGTTCCTATTTAAATTTCTTTTTTAATTTTTCATTGGGCAATGATTAGGCTGCATGATGTCTACTGCTACTATTGCTGCTTATTTATGCTATAGATTTTAGCTGTAACTGTTCAAAACTCGTCTAGAAGATACAATCACTTAGAGCACCCACCTATAATAAAATTTCTAAATTGTTGCAAATTAGATGATGGCTGTGACCCTAGGTATTACTTTAAGGGCTGACAGCTTTCGATTTATGTGTTCCTGACCAATGATTGCGCCTGGCAAAGCGGTTGTTAAAAGCAAATACACAGAGAGTAGGTTTTGGGTCACCCCTGTCATTCACTGACTTATAGAGCTATCACCCTTCAACCATTGCTCACTTGAAAAGTCTTTCACACTTTGCCTCAGCCCACAACAAAGGGCCCGATTTAGAGTTAGAGCTACCGGTTACTTTGTAACAAACTTGATGGACATCCTGTCCACCGAATTACAATTCCTATAGGATATAATAACATCGTAATATGCCGATGGGATATCCCACTTGTTTGTGATGGAGTAACCCCATCCTGTAAACTCTAAATCAGGCCCAAAGTTTTTTAAACATGACCTTAGAAAACATTCCTGCCCAACCTTCCTCCACCCTGGATAGAATGGCATTAGTAAGCTAAGAGGCAAGTCAGTTGTCATGCGTTGCCTAAAAGTGGCCCAAATTCTTATCATAAATTAATCAACATTGTATTATAGTAAATCAAGCACAATTGGTTTAAGGATCAGGGCACATCTTAAACTCACCTATCTGATGGTGCTCTCAAATGTTGAGATGAAGAAAAAGAAGGCTCAGTGAAATAAAGTATTTTCCTACGATCACATAATTTGTCAGCATGGCAGCTGAGATTGATCACTGTTTTTTGTTGTACACTGTACAGTTCAGCCCATAGAGGGGTATATTTTTCTGTCTCCCATTTGACGTCAACAGTGGTTGTCTTCGGTACCTAGAGCATGAGGCTAACCATTACTAAAGTGATTGTGCTCTCTCCTTCAAACTTGATGGGACAGACTTATATCCTATTGGCATATTAAATTTACTTGTAGGTTCCTGGTAAAATGATGCTACTGGTACCCATAGCCTGGAAATGACATGTTACTAGTGGGGCTGCAGCAGTAATTGTGTCACCCACTCAAGTACCCCTTTTAACATGTCTCAGGCCTGCAATTGCAGTCTGTGTATGCAATTTTAAACTGCCTTGCAATCTGGAAAAATAAACATTTTGTAAGGCCCAATCCTTCACTATTTTATTACATATAACTCATCCTCAGGCTAGGCCCAGGACAGCCAGGATGGCAAGGCACATTCTACTTAAAACGTAGTACTTAGGTTTTACATGTCCCAGTAGTGAAAAATTCTTAAATGTGTTTTTCACTACTGCAGGCCTACCTCTCCTATGCAATCGTATTGGAGTTACCTATCACCTTTAATAAGTTATAATTTCCAAATGGGAGCAGGTAACTAGTTCATGTTTGGTGTCTTTGCAGTTGGAATTAAAAATCCTTCCTCACGGTGAAGTCGGAATTCGAATTACAATTTTGAACATGCCACTTTTAGAAGGTTGCCTTTTTCCCTCCTTAGCCATTTAGAGTAATTTTTACAACCTGTTTGGCTTTGCTTTTGCACTACACAACATGATGCAAAAGTGAAGCATACTTTAAGTCATATTTTTTAAGACATGCAAATCGCTGCATTGCCTTACTCTGCCCTGGTTAGACATTCCATAGATTTTGACACATTCCCAGATTTACAAGACCTTGTAATACAGGGAATGTCAAAACATACAGGGAAAGGGGGGTCGTAGGGACAACAATTATTTAAAGACCTCTCCTGGTTCGAGTCCCCAGCTACAACACATGATTAACACGAGAGAACACAGGGGGTCTAAAAACCAACTTGTATGGCTAGCTATCCTTAACTCCAAAAAAGTGTGAGTTAGTGAACTAGTCACCCTAGATAGCCTGAGGAATGAAGATAAATGCAGTGAAAGACCTACATGCGTGGGATCAAACCCATTCAGTACCGGTGAACAAGATCCAAACCAACCATGTGTGGATTACCATCAAATGGACTTCGTGATCAGTCATATCATATGGTTCACCAGTATATATTATGGTAGGTCCCTTGATCATCGAGACCATTTACCAATTACTCTGTAGTAGAGCTGGATCAAGTCCACAGGCACAGGCACAGGCATTCTGCAGTACATATTGAAAGTGGAAAAAGCCTCTAAGGAATATTTGTGTGCAGGAAGGTGACACTTCCTGCGCAAAAACAATCCCCCTACAAAAAAGACACCCTGGCACCATGGTTCAAGAGTGCCTGCATTGATGCTAGTCTCTATAACTGCACCAGCACAAGGGAAAAGGACAGGACTGCCACATATTGGATACATATGGTGCCTGTCCATTCCTTTGATGTAGGGCAGTGCAGCAAGGTAACTTCCTGTGCAGCCTTTCACCACTAACGTCATAAACATGGCCCTCATTGCCTGTCTCTGGGTCACAGGATTGGGTGTAGCTGACAGTTGGGTTTTGTGTATTCCTCTTAGAGAGCCCCACATAAAAGAGAGCTTAGATGTTCCTGGATGGGCCATCACTGGCTGGATGGGAGGGTGGAACCTTACTTACTTTTGAATAAGCTGTGTCCTGTCTCCACACAAAGGGCTGCATATCCCCATAACTTCCTGCAGTTAGTTTGAAGCCAGGGCACCTTTAAGGGAAACTTCTAGAAGCTTCACCACTTTAAGGAAAAGCCAGGTATAAATATTGGACCTCTGACACCAATTGTTTATTACAAAATTAGACCTGCGGATACCCTGCTAGGTAGAAGGACTGCTGTGCTGCTGAAAATCCTGACACTCTGCTGGACTGCTGCTCTGAAATACTGGTGCCTTGCTGTGCAGACCTGCAACCTGCTGCCCTCTTGCTTGGGTGAAAAGGACTGGACCCTTATCTGTTAATCCAGGAATGCGAACGTGACTCCAAGGGCTATTTGGCAGGCCACCTAACTAGAGTCTCAGGGGCAGAAGGCTACAACAACCTTGACTGCAGCACCTGGACCCTGCCATCTGGAAGTCCAACCCAGTACCGGACATTTGAAAGTGGCCCTCTGCTGCGAGGCTTCTCTCAGCATAAGGACTCTGCATTGACATCGCAACACACATTGGAACCGTCTCTCGGTGAATCTTTCCCAAAGCAGGTCCTCACAAATCTCTTGTCGACAGGAACCTGGACAATGACGTAGCTTCTCACTGATCTTTGGAATCAATGCATTGCTTCAACTGTGGCACTCATCTTTGATGCCAGACTTCACAACACAAGCCCTAATTCATGGAATCCTCAAAGATGAAGCAGGACTTGTATGGCAGGTTTGCAGTTTCTCAGACCAGATGCATTGCCTCAGCTATGCACTGCATCCTCGATGCGGGCCTCACAACACTCTGCAACCAGGATATTAGATACTCTTGTTTAGTGGGAATAGCAGTGTATCTGAGGCCGGCCCATGCTTCATTGTGGTCGGTCTGACCTTGTGACTCTGTCCCAGTCTGTTGCAACCAGATCCCACAGTTGGCGCCTTGAGTTTTTTTGGTACTATTTTCACTAAAGTCTTAAAACTTGCATATCTTTTGTTCTATTGATTGAATTTTTGTTGTTTTGGTCTTCTTTTATTTATAAATTTTTAGAAAATATTTTATTTTAATTGTTATGTAATTGTACTTGTGTTGTGTTTTAACTTTAACATTTGTAATGTTGCATTAATACTTTACACATTGGCTCGACGTTAAGCCCGACTGCTGTGTGCCTAGCTACTGAAGGGTTGAGCAAACATTAAATTGAGGTTTGCTTGTGCCTTCCCCTGACATGTATTGTGGTTTCTGCTTGAATAGGCTTTCACCCCCTCAACCAGCATCTAAATTTATCACAATGAGGTTTTATTTATTTACTGACTGAGTATACAAATAGGCATCATGTCCTGGCATAATAGTTTAAAAGAGCTCTCCTACTCTTAGCACAAGAATTTTACTTGGTCATCTTTTTAGTGTGGTACATTTTATCAGTCAGGTACGTTTTTTCTGCTGCACAAATATTTGTAAGACTCAATCCTCTTACAGGTGCATGCATGAACTGTTGCTAAGGAGAAATTGTTGTCTTGATTTACTGAAACCTTATTTACTGAAATATTTAATTACTCCAGACATTCATCTAAAATACTCTGCTTTTCACTTATACTTTTGGATAAAACATGTCTTTTGGGGAGGGGACAGCTAATTACTAAGATGCATAAATTGAATCCTAAGAAATTAACCCAGTAGCTATTGAACTTGTTCACATAGCCTCTAAATAGGTAAAGTGAATCTGTAGTAGCCAGCTGTAAGACTACATGACCCACAGAAAATGCTTACAGTCTCAACTTACAAATTTGAATAACTACCTTATGGGTCCGAATTAGAACTTGGCGAAAAGGGTACTAAGTCATAAATGTGGTTGGAGTAATCTGTTCATCAAACACATGGTCTGATATACTTTCTTTCTCTTTCTCACCACCAAGAAAAATATTGCAGTAACAGACAAAAAAAAAAAAAGAAAAATGATCACCACTCCCTCGGAAGAGACTCCCAAGGTGTGGGGATCATGAGTTTATTTTTTTAAATAACAAACTCTAACTTTCGGTTTATAAAGGTTGGCCTAGATCTGCTGCTTAGGCTCCAATGAACATTGAGTAGGTCTTGCAGTTGCCTGCCTAAACATCCAATTTCATCTGCTGCTAGACGGTGGGTGGTTGTGCTCAAGGATGGGAATGGGCCTTTGGGATTGTATTTTAAAGCTTGGCTGCTTCTTCTCTTCTTATTGATACATGCCGTGACAGCTACTCTATTGATACATTACGAGCTATCTCATCTTCTCCAATTGTAATTTCAAAGACAGTGAACAACTGTGATTGCTTTGTTATGCTGTACTAAAATGGTAAATAAAGTTTAAAAAACATCCAATTTCATCAGCTGTCAACAAAGAGATAAGCAAACAAAAAAATGTATAATTTCTTTTAAAGTCATACAACCAGCACCACAGCCACTTTCTCCTGTGCCATGTCACATGACCTGGGAGTCGTTGACAATTGAGCTTTGTTTATTCCTCCAAGACAGTCACAAACAATAGGGAGTCTTGGTGGTCCTGGATGGGCCATTGCTGGCAGGATAGGAGGTAGGAGCTGTGCACAGCCCTACTTACACATGAATAGGCTTTGTCCTGCCTCCACCAAAAGGGTTGCATACCCTCACTAGTTAGTATGGAGCCAGGACAGGAAGGGAAGACCTCTGCACACTTCAAAGACGCTTCTTCAAAGTGTCCCCCACTTCAAAGAAACCATTGGGCCTCCTACCCTACCACTTCAGTGCACTTCTGGACCGGTGGATACTCTGCTAGGGAGAAGGACTGCTGTGCTACTGAAGGACTGCTATTCTGATGGACTGTTCCTCTGAAAAAACTGCTTTCTTGCCGTGCTGGCCAGCTGCCTGCTGCCCTCCTGCCCTCGGTGGGAAGGACTTGTCCTGCATCACTTGCCCTCCAGAACCGGAGTGACTTCTAGGGCTGGTGGCTGACCTCCTGATTTGAAGTCTAAGGTACATAAAATGCATCTCACTATCCTGCCTCTGCATCTGAACTCTGAAGTCTGTGAATTTGCCCTGTCAAATGGTGCCATCTCAGTCCTTGGAAGTAGGCCTGAGGTGCTTGGTTCAGCGAAACCCATGCATCTTCTTTGAAAGTGAAACATCAGTGCTGTTGTTTTGATCGGAACCCTTAGCATTGCCCCTTTTGCTTCATCAGAACAGGGGCCTCATCCCTGCTGTGTGGCAGGACTCAACACATCGCCTTCGGAACCACCACTGCTCGACTCTTGAGGTTTTCGCATCACTGTTGAGGGCAGCCTCGACAGCGATGCAGAGAACTCCACATCGCAGCCTCTGTGGTCATCAAGGCCAGCGCAATTGCCACTGATGGGCAGATAAGGACGAGCACATCACTGTGAGGATTAACACTGACTTTCTGCTTTAATACCAATGCATTGCTGGGGCGGCATCCTGCTGGTCAACAGGATTTTCAATGGTGACACGACTAGGGTAAAGTACTTCTGCTTAGCAGGACAGGTCTGTTTCATGTAGCTGCGGTGCACTCCATCACGATTGGCCTGAACGTTTGACTTTGTAGGTCCAGCGTGACCAGATATCTCTTATTGGTGCTTTGTGCTTTTTGGTGCTATTTTTGGGATGTATCTTTATTTTTAATAACACATGTAACCATGGGCAGAAAGAAAATGCCCAACTTCTAGACTTTATCAGAAAAGAAAGAAGAGTGAATGCAAGGTTACTTTTAAGAAAGGAAATAAAGTAATCAATATTATGACTACATGAAAATAAAGAACAGTAAACAAAAAACAATTGATTTTCTCTTACTCACCTTTATTTTATTTTCGACCAAAGAACTGTCCTATTTTGCATTGGACCTGGGAGAAGGAGAAAAGAAGAAGATTTAAAAACACTCCTAATTCTGTGAACCCCACCCAACACTGACAACATTTAGCTTCTCAAAGAAAGTCTTTCTTCAGAGAGGACTTCTGAACTAACTCATTAAACACATTGTGGTACCTCAAATCCATTGGATAAAACTATCCAGGGAGATGAAGAAGTAAATCCTTTACAACAGCACAGGTACAAGAGCCCAGTTTGCTAACAGTCGTAAATTGTGACTGACTATGATTGGGTGCATTCACAGGGCTGATGGCCTCCTGATGACAGCAGGCTCCCATGCTTGTGATCGCATTTATACAAAGAAAGCTTTATTTTTTAAACTGCCGCCCATTTTACGTAAAGGAAACTGTGCTACATTTAAAAAACAAATTTTTTCACTTTGCTTAAATGTTGGCAGTGATCCTCTTCTCAATGGGAAGTCGTGGAAAGGAGGTACCACTTGGAAACCATTTGCTACATACCCCTAAGTAATGAGGAGCAGATTTACAATAACTGGCGCATCCGCCAGTTATTGTGTGCCACAGCTCTGCCACCCATGGTGCAAAAACGGCACAGATGCGTGACGCATCTGTGCCATAAAGGCGGCGCTTTGCTGGAGTTGCGTCGCAAGTGCGATGCAGCTCCAGCAATGCTCTGGGGGGCCCTATCTGTCCAATGCTATGTCAAGCCTTACGCCTGCTTCAAGCAGGCGAAGGGTTTTGACGCAGCATTGGCCTAAAAGTGCCTGCGTGAAATCTTGTAGATTTCACGCAGGCACTTTTGCGAGGCGCACCTGCCCCGGAACGCCCACCCTGCGCTGGAACGCCCACATGTGGCGCAGGGCTTTACAATGTGACGCATCTGTCTAGATGCGACACGTTGTAAATGGGTCGCAGGGATGCACCACGTTTACGCTGCCGTTGCGTGACGCAACGGCGGCTTAAACGTGGCGCAAGTCCGACATAAATCTACGCCTGAATGTTTTGTCACCTCAGGCTTCCAGGTTTAAAATTCAACCTTGTGTTTGTCATTTGCAGAAAAAAACATGCGTGTTACACAATATTTTTTAAACAACATTCATTTCAGGCAATTTGCTTTTATTAATAGAAATCATAAAAAAGAGGTGTAAATTCACAAATATGTACGACCATCACAACAACCGTTTTGAGGGAAAAAAGGAAAGGGATATGAAGGTCTAAATGCTAAAGTGATATTATTTCAAAAGGGTTAAGTTTGGGGTTAGAGCCTTCAGTGGACTACAAAGTCTGTGATTTAAATTGACGTGTTTTCTTGGTAGAACACACGCCATTGTTGATGATGACATCCTTATTTACACACCATGTCTATCTTTAAGGATCCATTGCTCGTGAAACAAGCATTAGTAAAGTCCAATAGGTTTGGCCTTTTAACTGGATGCGCAAACCAGACGAATTGACATGTTTACTTCTTGTCTTTAACGTCTAAAACTCCATGGGAGAGCATGTGTTTCCTCGTTGTTCATGCACCTTTCACCCTTTCTCTATTCTTTTTACCTCATACTCCACCACACCCATTCAGCTGATGCCCCTGTTTTTAGTTTGCAATGACATGCATGCTCTCTAGTCCCACACCCTGCCCCACAGTAGAGTTTAATTAATTGTTTTTTATTAGCGCCCCTCAGCTGCCGAATGCTGCCGGGCCTCTCATTATATCTTTCACATTATTCTGTGCTTTCACATTAAACTCAAGAAAACAAAATGGCTGCAGTTGCATCATGACACAATGGTGCATGCACCACAAAATACGTACACATCAGCTGTCATCTGGGAATGCAATGTTGTATTACAAACCCCATTCATGGTGGCTGCTCGAATGTCTGCTGCATATACATACCAGCACACCCATTCAAGTCAAGTCAAGTCAAAGAATTTATATAGCGCACTACATACCCAGAGGGTCTCAAGGCGCTTGGGGAGGGGAGGAGGATTACTTGTCAAATATCCACGTTTTAAGTTGCTTTCTGAATGCTAGGTGGTTCTGGGTAAGGCGAAGGTAAGTGGGGAGTGAGTTCCATGTTTTAGCAGCCAGGTATGAGAAGGATCTGCCTCCCATGGTGGTCTTGTTGATGCGAGGTACAGTGGCGAGGGCTTGGCTGGAAGAACGTAGTTGGCGCGAGGGGGTGTAGAAGGACAGTCGTGAGTTGAGGGATTCTGGTCCGATGTCGTAGAGTGATTTGTGTGCGTGGGTTAGCAGTCGGAAAGTGATCCTCTTATTGACGGGTAGCCAGTGGAGGTCTTTCAGGTGGCCAGAGATGTGTTCGTTGCGCGGGATGTCTAATATGATCCTGGCTGAGGCGTTTTGGATTCGTTGTAGTTTCTTCTGGAGTTTAGCGGTAGTACCTGCGTAGAGGGTGTTTCCGTAGTCCAGTCGGCTCGTGACCAGAGCATGGGTGACTGTTTTTCTGGTTTCGGTGGGGATCCAGCGAAATGTTTTTTTGAGCATGCGGAGAATGTTGAAGCAGGAAGAGGATACGGCGCTGACTGTTCATTGAGAGTGAAGAATCCAGGATAACGCCTAGGTTCCGTGCGTGGTCTGTCGGGATGGGTGCTTTTCCAAGGGGTTCCGGCCACCAAGAGTCGTCCCATGCAGAGGGGGATGTACCTAAGATGAGGACTTCTGTTTTATCTGAGTTCAGTTTCAGACGGCTGTGTTTCATCTATTCGGCAACTTCTTTCATTCCTTCGTGTAGGTTAGTTTTGGCGGTGCTGGGGTCATTGGTGAGAGAAAGGATCAGTTGAGTGTAATCCGCGTAAGAGATGATGTTGAGGTTGTGTTGGCGGGCGATGGCCGCGAGAGGGCTCATGTATACGTTGAAGAGGGTGGGACTGAGTGAAGATCCTTGTGGTACGCCACAGATGACTTCAGTGGCCTCGGACTTGAATGGTGGAAGGCGGACTCTCTGTGTTCTTCCGGTGAGGAACGAGGTGATCCATTCAAGTGCTTTTCCTTGTATTCCGATGTTTCTGAGGCGCTGTAGAAGGGTGCTATGACAGACTGTGTCAAAGGCTGCGGAGAGGTCGAGGAGGATGAGGGCGACTGTGTCTCCATTGTCCAGTAGAGTTCGAATGTCGTCTGCTGCTGCGATGAGGGCGGTCTCAGTGCTGTGTTTTGCTCGGAAGCCAGATTGAGAGGAGTCGAGGGATTTGTTGTCTTCGAGGAAAGCGGCGAGCTGGTTGTTGACAGCTTTCTCGATTACTTTGGCCGGGAATGAAAGGAGCGAAATGGGGCAGTAATTTTTGAGTTCGGTGGGGTCCGCTGTGGGTTTTTTCAGAAGGGCAGTGAGTTCAGCGTGTTTCCAGCTTTCCGGGAAGGTGGCGGAGTTGAAGGAGCAGTTGATGACGTCTCGGAGGTGCGGTGCTATGACGGAGTCTGCTTTGTTGAAGATGTGGTGAGGACATGGGTCTGTGGGAGATCCTGAGTGGATGGAGTTCATCAGGCGGATGGTGTCCTCAGTGGAGATTGGGTTCCAGTCGTTAAGGGTGTTCAAGGGGGGAGAATGTTCATCATATGGTTGGGTGGGTTGGTCTCCGGGTTGGTTGTCGAAGCTGTTGTGGATGTCAGCAATTTTGTTGTGGGAGAATGAGGCTAGGGAGTCGCAGAGGGCTTGAGAGGGGGTGATGTCGTTGGAGTTGGCCGAGGGATTGGTAAATTCCTTGACGATGTTGAAAAGTTCCTTGCTGTTGTGGGCGTTGTTGTCAAGTCGATCCTTGAATGCTGTTTTCTTGGCTTTTCGGATTAGTTGGTGGTGTGTGCGGGTGGCGTTTTTGAAGGCGTCCTTGGTGCTGGTGGTTGGGTCTTTTTTCCAGGCCTTTTCAAGGGAGCGGCAGAGTTTCTTGGACTTCTTAAGATCAACGTTGAACCATGAGGCCTTCTTGCTGCCAGGTTTGCTTTGACGTTTTTTCAGTGGTGCTAAGGTGTCGGCGGTGTTGGATAACCATAGGGTGAGGTTGGCGGCGGCTTGGTCTGGGAAACAAGAACTGGCAAAGTCAATTGTTTGACCTTTCACTGCTGAGAGCGATTGGTTCTGACAATGTTTGATACTCTGCATGGATGGCCTTCTCTATGATGACACATTGCTTATTGAAGAGGATGGTGGCCCTTGAATCAGAATAAGGACATTCGGCCTTTGCTCTTCTTATGCCACTCCCTTAGGCTTACAGGTATGGTTTCTGACTATTTAACTTTTGCCCCAAAATCAGCAACATGAGGTCCAAGTCAATTGACTGCCTTGGCTGCTGGGGAAGTTTACTCCATTGATCCAGCTAGAAACAGCTAGACCCAAATTTGGATTTCTGTAATTTTGCTTTCCAAAACTGGAAGCCATAACAGTTTCTATTAGTATTTGAGAAGCCAAGGAAATTGCCAATGAAGATCCTCTTTGCATAAGTTGGCCAAGAAACATACATTTGACACCAATAATCCTATTGAACCAACACTTAATGGGCATGAGATGACTGAGCAAAAGCATCGCGTGGTAGCACACTATAGTTTGGAAACAATACACTTTCCATTGAAATGTTCAAAAAATTTGCACAGACACAATTTTACTGATAAATCGGTATTGAAAAATGTATATTGAGTTGAAATCTATTTCAGTGAAAATTCATCATATGTGCATCACCAAGTAAAGTGTCTCAATATGTTTTGAGCCAAGTAAAATCTTTGTTTTCATCACACTTCACAATTCCACGATAAATAAATGTGCTTCAGTTTTGCTTTCCTGACTGCTGAATGTCTACAGGTCACATTTTACAGGTATTTACATTTTGCTGGGTTTGAAAAGAATGACATCCTCCAGCCTTTCATTTCACGCTCCCTGTTCCCGGCAAGATTGTCACATAATTCACTTTAATTTACTTTCTCTGACTGTAAAGTGTAAGGAGTTTGTAAACACCAATCCCCATGACAAAAATTAAGCAGCAATTAGTCAGAAGATATAGCCTTACTATTGATCACTGTCTTCGAAACGGAGCAAATGTGACCAGTAAAATACATATTTTAAAATGCTCAGCTGGTGACCCACCAGGGGGTCGCAGCCCCCGGTTTGGGAAACACTGCTCTAGAGTCCTAGATGAAAGGACTACAATGTACCAGGTGACAACTAACGGCTCTTATCCAAGAGACGGGAAAGGGTGTCAGAAGAATGATAATCTATTATGGATGATTTATCCAAACTGCCACTACAATGTACATCACTAATGCCACCAAGGGAGCCAATTACCAGATGAGTTTACTAAGGAAGCTTAAACCCTTCCTCAGACCGACTTAAAAATGGTAGTGCAAGCCTTAGTGCTACCAAGATTAGACTATGGAAGCACCACTCTTTGTGGCCTCCCCAAATACAAGCTGGCTCCGCTGAGGGCTTCACTTAACGCTGCAGCAAGATTGGTATCAGGGTCTTAAAGAAATAGAAACATTTCTCCGACCTTGAAAGTGCCAAACTGGATGCACTATGAGGCAAGAATACAACTGAAGGTTGCCTGCATGACCCATAAAGCACTACATAACAACACACCCAGTTACCCAGATCTAAAGCTAGAATGATCCAGATCATGCAGACAACTACGAAGCGCGAGTTCTTTACTTGTGAAACCACAATCCTTTCATAAAAAGAGAACTGGTTGCAGAGCTTTTTCAGGGATCGCTCCAAAAATTTGGAACTCCTTACCTCCAGTGGTGTGGGGAATCTCTTCCTTTACTGCATTCAAAAAAGAGGTAAAAATACTCCAAATGAACAAATTCACGTCCTAAGACTTGATCCTATGTTGGCATCGAGTCACCAAAACAATCCTCATATCACCAGCTACCTCTTGAGGATTGAAAGAGAACATTATATGTTTGTTTATTTCCACAATACTGACCTATATAACTGTATATAATCTAATGTTCTGTTGCCCTCTGGGATCATCGTGTGGAGTCCATTAGTCACCTATGTTATCTTATACCTATTATCTTATACTTTTTACCTCTTTTGTAAGTCATGACGAATATCAAATGTGTGTATACTAACTCATTTCTCATGTCTTTTTAACTATATACTGTAAAGCGCTCTGATACCCTTGTGGGTCACTAGCGCGCTATATACAACCTTATAAATAAATAACATACAAGAGAGATGTCCTTCCTATTTAAGATAAGTGGAAGCCTGGCTGACAAGGTGGTCCATAGAGGGTGACACAACAAGGGATTGTCCCCCAGTAGTCAGAGCTGCCTGGACAAAGCTTCAGATACAAGATCAATATTTGCATCAGGAGAGAGAGAAAGTTCTACCTGAGACAAAGACAAAGATGCACTGTACTTTAGTCTACACCTCCCTCGACATGACCCATTCACACTGTGTCTACAGCCCCCTGTACTCGTGACTCGGTGGGGACACAGAGGGTAGCAGGAAGAAGGCCACAGAATCTGCCTTTAACGTCCTGGTTCCCTGTACTGCCAGTTGCCGAGTCCCAGAGAACCTTTGCCCCCCCCCTTCACTGTACCCCATGGGGTGCAATGCTTGGGCTTACATTGGTGCTGCACCTGAGACCACTGTAGCCATCATCCTGCAGCTTATTGTTCATGAGTTAGTGAGTCCGGAGGGTCTGGTGACTCCTGAAGTGTAAACTATGAGCCCCTGTGGGCCCCCAGCAGCCCGGCGGGTGCCCTTCATAACTGAATACCATGACAGTCAGCAGATGTGACTGGGTGTTTGTTCGATGTCAGTTCTTGCAGTGCGGGGTGACAACACTGCAGAGGAGCTGGGACAAGAGACAGTAACATCACGGTCCATGAAGAGACACTGTAACCTTCCGCCGGGCACTAGACTGTGCACATCTGAGACGACACCAGCAAACTCTGCTGTGTCTTGCCAGCCCTGCTCTGTGGAGTAAGATTATTCACAGGGCACACAGTAAACACTTGAATGATATTTCCGAGTCATGGGAAATTATGGTTCCATTTAGGATTGCACTTTAAAACTAGGGCCTAATGTAAATTAAAACTCTGGACAGTTGTATTATTGTGTGTATTTTGTTTTGCTCTATTTTTGTCTGTTCCAAATCTGTTACTCTCTACTGGAATAATCCAGGACTGTTCACCCGCGCTAACATCGGAGACAAACCCCAAAGACGGAGTATTTGGTTCTGCAATGGAGAGCCCCGCACCAAAGTCCCTAGGACAACATATGTGAACAATAGCACCTACCACGGTTGGAAACATCTAGCTCCCACAGGCTCTTGAGAATAAACATAATATTCAAAAACACAAAAGTGTTCCTGGAGGTCCCTCTACAGCCCGTCCCTGTGCTGCTGTGTCAAAGGAGGTGGTCCATCAACTATACACATTGACTATAGTAAAGCAAATGGCCTCCTTTGGAAAGTTTATCCAACGGACACGGGCCAAGCTGATGGCTACCCAGGGCATAAACGATTAAAGACCTTGCAGTTGCAGGCGGGGCTGCCCTTGCACAGACACTATTCTTTTGAGCTTGCCAGTGCCTTGGGATTCACTATACAGACTTACCAGCTGACTAACGTGCTGTTTTAAATCTTTTATAATTTTGTACTCTGTTTTTAATGTAATGGTTTTGAGTAACCAAACAATCAATAAATTACCCTATTAGAGTAGTACAAAAAAAAAAATTACTGTACAGCTGGAAGAGGTTTGGAGGCTGTGAGATGCACATAACATCGCCTCACCAGGGCACATGTGACAGTCTGACTTTGAAAACACAACAACTAAGTTCAGAGAAAAACATTTGAAGGGACCCTTTAATGTTTATTCTCTGTCGAAACCTTTTCAAGTTTTATGGGGGGCTGCAACTCCCCCCAACCCCAGCCCCAGTTCCAATGCCACTGGCACGTTCCTAAAAGCATCCTATGAACTGCATTTAAAGAGGACTGTGTTATTTACAGATACCTGGCGATAAAACGATGAGCAATTTACACGAATCTCAAACAGGGGGGTTGACCTCATGGATAAAAAAAGGCCTCGTCTTCGGCTCTCCCTGCAAACAGAATCCACGATGCTGCAGGAGACCAGCAGTCCTAAAACAAGCCTCAGCAGCATCGGTGGGAAGTCTGCAGTGGAAGCTGCTGAGCACAAACACAGAAGAAGAGAAGGAACCGCGTATTCAACCAGCATGAACACTGCTGTGTAAATGAAGTAAGAAATAAGAGACCATAAAGAACAATTATAAGGCAAGTACAAATTTGGAGATAAAAAAGGAATTCAGGCAGCATAATACAGTGTTCCGCTCATGTCCCTGTTCCAGTGGTTCAGCACTTTTATACCTGTCTCTCTTTGTTTTGTCCATGACTGGTGTCTCCAGGGATGTGATCCTTAATGTTGGATGTGAAAAAAGTTTAGCAGTGAGTCACAGCTGCAGAACAAAAGCAATTACATGTTAATTGTTCCCTAAACGTCCTGAACTTTGTCCCTAAACACAAAACGTTTTTGCAAGGAACGAACATGTTTCAGAGTTAAACGTTGCACGTTTTTGCTATTCAGCCGCAGAAGAAAACCAAAATAAAGTTCCGTGTAGATAACACTATTAACCTGTTTCACCCAATCCGTAAAGTTTCTACAAAGTACGACCATAGCCGGGTGTTGTTTGATGTCCATTTGGGGCTAGAAGATGCAGCTCAGAGTGCTGGCTGCCTGGTCCATGCACTCCAGAGGCATCCATAATACTGACTGCACCTCTAATCAGTAAACCCAAAGAGACAACCCCAAAAATTATAAAGAAAGGCGAGGGACATTTCTTGTGCCACTTTCATCTACCACCTTAAGACTATTTTCAAAGCAGGTCATGAAATAACAGTTTCAGCTGAAGTGTATGGCAAGCAGTAAGGAACATGCTCTTTCTAATATGTACTTAGAGTGTCACTAAATGATATTGACATGGTCAGTGGTGCTTCACGCCTTCATGAGCTAGAAGTTATTACGATCACTTCGTCTCATCCAAGGCTTGTTTTCTTCTGTGCATGTGTATATATTTGTGTTAGAAGTGGTGTTTCTGGTTGGCTAGGGTATGCACCTAAGAAAGTCAGAACCCAACAGTCTAGTCAAGGCAAGTAAGTGACACACCAAAAATAACCTCTTCTAACCCCCTTGGTAGCTTGGCACAGAGAAGTCAGGCTTATCCCCAGAGGCAATGTGTAAAGCGATTGCACAACACATTCACAGCAGTAACACAATAAATACTCCACACAAGATAATATAAAAAATATTAAACATATTGTACGTAAATCATAAACCAAAATTACATAAATCATGGTTACTGTGCACCTTATGTCAATCCTGAAATAGTACTAATTATCCTGATACGGTAGCACTCCAAACTATAGGCATTATACATCAGGGCATGAACAGTAGCAGGTTATAACATTAAATAACCACATGACTCATAGCAGCTGTGCACACTGTGCCATCCTGAATTAACACTCTTTATCCTGACAGTGCAGAAATGAACATCGACATACATAAACACATCAGGGCATGAAATGCAGCAAATTCTTTAAAAAGAAAACACGAGTTACCATACATCACCAACAGAACGTAAATTGCCAAATAACACCAGAAGCCTTAGGATGCAGCAGACCTACACGCTCATTACATTCTATACGGCTGTTGAAGTTACCCATCAGGGTAAAGAAGCAGCTGTGCAACTGTTATTAGTAATACAATAATTACAAAGCAGAATGAGTAGGATTGGGACTTTCGTTGAGGATTGGTACCCCGTCCTTCTACCTGATTACCCGTATAAGGGCCGCCAAGTTATTGGCAATCATGGAGGGGTGGGCCCACACACTGAAGATAAAAGTGGGAGAGACCTAGCTGGGTCCTCAGGAGTGGGGTCAGTGATGTTCAAACACCAGCCTTTTTCTTCAGGGCAAGTTGAAGTGGCCCTCATGCCATGGTGGTGTCCTCACAGCCCCAAAATGGTATGCCTCTGGCTAGTGAAGTTCAGCAGCAGCCACGCTGGGTTTCCCTCACATTGGCAGGAAACTTGGCTCAAGACATACGGTGCTGCACACAACCCCTGAAGGGAATTCCCAAGAAACACTGACTGTATCTGGCGGCCAAATGATGATATGCTCTCCACCCATTATGTAGGCCCTCAAAAATAATTAACAGCACTTAAAATGCACTATTATTTGATAAAAAAAAGATAATTGCAAGCTGTATTACTCACTATGCGTGGGGGGGGGTCAAACAGCTTTCGCTTGCTGGACTCACAAGTCCCACTGATTTTGCCAAGCAATACTACTGAACATCTCAAAAGCCCCTGGAGAGCACTGGGGGCACCAAAGGCAGAAAAACAGGCAGTAGGCCAGCAGATAAGACAGCAAGAGTAAAGTGTTGAACCCTTCTGCAGACCAGCCAGTAGTAGGGAGAAGACCAGTAAATCAAATCAAATCAAATATAACTTTATTCGATTGTTAAAAAGCAATCATAAAAGTACACATAAAAACAGTTCATTAAAATCTTTAAGAAAAAGACATTATACAGATTATTTTTGACGTACAAAAGAAAAAAATTCATCAATTGCAGGGGATTCACAATCCATAATGTTTTGACTTTTAAAGTGCATTTAGGTGATCATACTTTTCCTATTGCGCATCACATTAAAAAAAATAATGTAGTTATTGCGACACACAGATGATTATCAAGACATTGAATGTTAAACATGGCCACACGACATTGACGATGGCCCATTTCTCTCAAGAATGGTAATAGAACATTATGTCTTATCACATCGTAAAATTTACAGAATAGAAAGACATGGATAGTACTCTGAGGTGAAATGCCATCACAGGGACAGGGAGGTAAATTGTGCATCCAGTTATTTTCCATAGGGAAGCTAACCAGTCTATGGAAGATACCAAATCTAAAGCGAGACAATAAGAATCTTTCATAATTGTCTAGCACATAGATTAAATAGGGCTGAATATTAAAAGTCGTTAATATCAATTGATGTTGCAGAACAGAAGGTTTTAAAGTCTCAGTTGCAACTCTTAAAGAATCCAAGAAGGCTAAGCCCTCCCTCTTCAAGTCTTTACGCAAGATAGCTGAGATATTAGTAGGATTAAAAAAAATATTCCTCTTTTCTAATGTCTTTTAAAAAGTTACAAACATATCTCAGCCACGGTATCCTTAAGGCGCCGTCTAATTTAAAAATATCTGTCAAGATGTCTTTATTAAGCTGTGTAGCTTCTTGTGTCCACAGCCTGTGCCATAACAGCACAGGCTCCAGCTTAATTAGGTCAGATATGAAAACAAGACCCAACTCTGCATGACAGTTATAATTAGAGGTACTCTTGGGAGCTGCAAGGATAAACTTTAAGAAGGAGTTTTCTACTACCTGGATATGCGAGGGGTCGGCAACGCCCCATACCCCCCTGCCATAAAGAGCACCAGCCACACATTTAGCTTTGTAGATTTTAATTAGTTCCACAGGTGGTCTGGTGCCTAATTTCTTTGAAAAAGTCTTAAGAGCGGCCGTTGAATAAATCATCGCAAGTTTTTTAGCTGACACAGCCTGCGACCACGACTCGCTTTGAGTGAAGAGTATCCCAAGATATGAAAACTGCTTGGTAGATTCAAGCTTCTGGCCTGCTATAAATATGGCCCTCTTAGGTTTGCACTGGCCTGCCGCAATACATAGTAAACGTTTTGGTCATATTAACTTTTAAACCCAGCTCATGAAATGGAAAAAGCTATCTACCACACGCTGTAATCTCACTTGAGTACGTGACATAAGAACAGCGTCGTCAGCATACAGAAGCGCTGGGATGAGTCGGCCTGCTACGTATGGGGGATCCAGACTGTTATTGCACAGAGCTTCTTCCAATCCATTAATATCCAAGTTAAAAAGAAAAGGGGCCAGGACACAGCCCTGGCTGACCCCACTCCTGATTGGAATTTTATCGGTGCATTCCCCCTTTAGGCCAAAGCGAACGCGGGCTGAAGCGTCGCGATAAAAACGTTTAAGATAATAAATAATATTTTCTTCAACCCCAAGTTGTCCCTGTAAGATCCACAGTTTGGAGTGGATCACAAAGTCAAATGCAGCCGAGAGGTCAACAAAGGCCAAGAACAGATTGCCCTTCTTGGCCCTTGCATATTTACCAATCAGCATTAGTAGGTTTAAACCCTGTTCCACTGTCCCTGGACCAGAACGGAAGCCATACTGGAGATCAGATAAAATAGATTTTTCTTCTGTCCACATCAAAAGCCGGTCCAAAATTATTCGACCCACTATTTTGGTAAAGGAATCTAAGAGGGAAATGGACCTGTAACAACCCGGATATTGTCTGTCCCCCTTTTTGTAGATAGGAACTATTACAGATTCCACCCAGGTGGGCAGAAAATCTGCAACACAGCTGGCATTAAGCACCTGGACCAGAAGAGTGCCCCACAAAGAAGAGGTGGTCTTAAAAATGTCTATGGGGACACCGTCTGGGCCAGGTGCCTTACCACCCTGGCTTACAAACAGGGCTTTTTCAACTTCTTTCAGGGTAAAACACAAATTTCTAGAGGTAGGATATTCAGAGTGAGGTGTCACAGATCCCACTTGACCTTTACCCTCATACACTCTAGAAAAATGCCTAATCCAGTCAGATTCAGGAATTGCAATTTCCAACTTCGGACCATCCTCATCCCTAAGAAAGGGAGTTCTGATGAGTTTCCAGAAACCCACACTATCGTTCCTGGTGGAAGCTAAATGCAGAGCTTCCCAGGCTTCAGCTCTCAGCGCATTCTTCATATACTTTATTGCTGTTTTATATTCCTTCCTAAGTCTACCAACCTCCCCAATGCACCTGGGCTTCTTGTGCAATTCCTTCTTCAGGAGAGCATAAGCCCTGGTACACTTAGAATCGAACCAACTTCCCTTCTGCTTATGATTTTTAAATTGTCTCACAAGGGAGGACTTGATGTCATTCAAAATTGTCGAGAAGGAAGCAAGAAGCATTTCAGGGGGAGAATCTACCCTTAAACAAGTCATTACTTCATGTAGACATTTACTAACCACTAATTTAATTATTTCTGCCTGGTTTACCATGGCCCATATTAACGTATATACATTTACGCTACCAATTGCTAGATTCGAGTCCACGCTGTCGCTTTCTGTATGATTTATCAGAGTGGACGTTGATGGCAGCTGGATGGCCACACAGAGCGGAAAGTGGTCACTTAATGCGATGTCGGAGACATTAAAGGAATAGATTCTACCACCACATTTGTTAGAAACAATAGTATACTCAATGGTTGTAGTACAGCCCCTTCCGTGGAATGTTGAAGAAGGGACAGATGGTAAAGTACAAAATTCATTTGCAAATCCTGAGTCAAATTTAGCTAACAAATTATTAAATTGTTCCCCTAGAAAGGAGTGATAAAAGTGTAAATGGCCAAGCCATCATCCTGAGTTATTCCACACCTATTATCCTTCACCATACTGCACAGAGTACAATTAAAATCCACAAACAACAGTATCATCAATTTATGTCTATAGGCCTTTTCCTGCAAAAACAGTGCTTTGGTCAATTTACTCAGAACAATAGATACATCACCAGGAGGAATATTGTTATATCGGTTAACAAGAGCAATCGGAGTATCAGAAGCCAAGACAAGTACTAGAAGTTGAAAATAAATGTCTGTAATGGGCTCAGTTACTCTTACAAGGTCCAGTTTATTAGACAAATAAATACTTAAACCACCCTTTGCTCGTCCTTGTAAAACGGCCACGGCTGGAGTATGGAAGGTCCTGAAGCCATTAAAATGGACCAGGTCAAGACTCCAGGTTTCTCGAAAACAGAGCATATCTTGTGTCTGAATGAAATCCCACCAGATTGAATTGGCGATTTTAGATCTAATACCAGCAATATTCCAAGAGGAAATTTTACACACCAATGGGACTATCAGGGGGATAGCCGGGGCGACAGAGGCAGAACCAGTTGGTATAGAAGAGACCCTATGGTCACTGCCCACCTCTGATCCCCCATCTATAGTCGCGGAGCCCCCTGTGTGTCCCAACACCCCAGAGATAGTCGGGACTATACTAAACACTTTCCCCCATCTGTCATTGTGGATTCCCCATTACCAGAATAGGGGATGGGGTCAACCACTACATCTAGAGGAGTGAGGGTGGTATTTTCTACCTGTAGTCAGTCATTGTTTTCTAGGCCACTAAGAGTGTCAAATGGATTAAATATTGGTACACCATATCTGCTACCCAATGGTCCATCAAAATTTAGAGGTGGACGGGGGGGGGAGCTAAACACCTAGTTGGTCGAGGTGGACAATAAAAATGACCGAGGGGAAGAATGTTAACAAAATCTGGGTCCAATGTCCCGATGTAACCTCTCTCGATTATAGTACGCACCAAATGTGGTGACCGAAATGATCGAATTGCACAGTCACCCCTCAGTGTTTTATCTGAGGTGCCCAATCAGCTCACTCTCCTGGCCATTTTAAACTCTGAAAACAAATGATTTCTAAGCCCAACCTTGGTAGATAAAAAGTGAATAGATTTATTCCTTAGGGTCGACCAATGTTTAAAGGCATTAGGGGGTAATGAAGGAACATTGGCTAACACCACAGTATATGGTGTCGCTTCTGGGGGCAAATTCAAAGTAGGTAAACTTGAAATTGTACTTGTCTCGCTTTTAACCTCAGCCCTTCTAGGTTGAACTGCTGGAGTTGAGACAGGTAACCCAGAAGTATTATTTCCTATATCCTCCCTCGTTTTTGTATGCTCTAATCGACCAGTGACCTTGGAGTTATTCGTTTGATCCTGGCTTTGAGTTACTGGTACCAGTAAGTTAGTATTGGGATTTACATTCGAACAAGTAGCAGTAGATTGGGATAGTATAGAAATTGATTTATCCTGGGATAGCTGTTGATTAAAATAAAGCTTTCCCTCAATATTGGTCAACCTTATCTTATCTCAATATTCCTAGCCTTTAAGCAGATAGGTTCCAGAAGTGTTGTTAGGAGGGTCTCCATTCTTTCCCAGAATGTGTCCTCTGCTATTGGGACCCTAGCACTGGTTGACAGTGATACAATTTCTGGCTGGTTATTCGCCTTGTTTCCTTTTTTCCCAATTGGCTTTTCTACAACCTTCCTTTGTTTACTACTAGTGTTCCCTTTGCTATTCTTTACAACTTGACCTTCCTTAATGGTGTGCTTTGATTTACGTCTAGCCTTCTGCCCTCTAGTTCTAACACAGACTGTCTCTATTATCAGATATAATAGAGACATAAATTGGGCTTAAAGGTGTGCCACCCCCCCCTTTTCTCTAGAGCCCTCATTCAGAAGAGGAGGATCGAGAATTAGATCACTAGTGAAAAATGTAGGGGTCACAGATAGCATTGTTAGGGAGGGCAAGGGTTCAATGGAAGGAGGAAACACCCCAAGAGGTATCTCATTAATTGGTAAGGCGGGAAAGAAGGTAAGCAATCAAAGAGCCCCAAATGTCAAACGGTCAGGGTCGAGCAGGCATCAAATCCCAAACTTCCGACAGGAGAGTCGGGCACCGAGAGGCGTCCTCCAGCCAACTCTTGGCCTTGGGATCCGGCTTGTGACCCGAGCTCATGGCCACCCTCGCCTAGCAAGGACCAGAAGCATTGCGATCAGTCGGTGGGAGGTGTCTGGGCAGAACTTAACAAACCCGAGGAGGCACAGCGGTGAGTCGAGCTGTACAATCGCACCAGTAATGGCAGAAATGGCAGAACAAACTGCCCCCGAACTGCCCCCCAAAACTCCGAAACTCTAGGGCAAAGCCAAGCCAGATGAGCAAAATCCGGCGCAGGTGCGGCACAGCGCACACAATTAACTCCGGGAGTGAGGGAGCTAGCGGGAAGTGATAAGCGCCTTACTGTGCTTTCGATGGCAGAGGCAACTACCCCAATAGTCTTCTGCAGCATTCTGTCAATAACTGTCAGACTGGGAAGGGGTGGGTAGGTAGCTACCCTTTGTTTAACTATTGGGGCAGGTGGTATAGAAATATTCTTCCCCATTATTAAGCACTGAGTGTGAATAAAATAAGTCAAAGAATGAATGAATATCCTGGGCAAGATATCAATAACACCATACGCCAATAAAACTAGCACATTTATGGGACATATAAGAAAGAGCACTTGAGCTCTTAGTATAATAAAACACAATTAAACCCCAATAAAAATGATTGTTTTTTAGGATAAAAGACACTATTTGCTATTTAGTGCCATGCAACTTAAGATTTATCATGAACTTGTATACAGAGTCCAAGAGGGGTGACCCAGCCCGGCCTCTTCTGGCCCCAGACGGCCACAGATGGTCCCGCCCTTGTCCCGGGCTTCTTCCGGCCTCTCCCGTGCGTCCTCGCGGGACGAAGGACAAGGCGGGGCTTTATGCGCCTCCTGGCGCGCACTCAAGTTCTTTGCGCCCGTGGAATCCTGGGGGGTGTAGTCAGGAGCAGCCTGACCGGCGGAGCAAAGCCCGGCCGATCAGTATCCTTGCAAAGTCCCCAGTAGCAGAAACAACAAAGGGGCGAGGGGGGGCGGAGCCAAGCCCGGCCGCAGGGAGAACAAGGAAAGTTTAGGATTCTACAGCACCCACGACAATGCAGCAACAACAGGGGACATGGCCCCAGGCGGGGCTTTATGCGCCTCTTGGCGCGCACTCAAGTTCTTTGCGCCCCGTGGAATCCTGGGGGTTGTAGTCAGGAGCAGCCTGACCGGCGGAGCAAAGCACGGCCGGTCAGTATCCTTGCAAAGTCCCCGGTAGCAGAAACAACAAAGGGGAGAGGCGGGGCAGAGCCAAACCCGGCCGCAGGGAGAACAAGGAACGTTTCAGGATTCTACAGCGCCCACGACGATTCAGCAACAAGCAGACCAGTACAGCAAGGCAAGCAGTCCAGATGATGGTTCCTCCTGGCAGCACAGCCGTCCCCTAAAAAGGTACCATGTTGTAAAGCCATCAGTGTCTGGTTACAAGCACACGCAGTGTCTAAAGATGTGGGGTCAATGCTCCTGTACTTTGATCTAGAGGTGACTTCAAAGAAACCATTAGCAGTGTACATCAAACACCTTTCAACCCAGCTCTGGTTCCAGACATACAGTAGGGGTAAATGAGCCCATTGTGTGAGGACTGGACACAGCCTATACAAATGTAAATGTTCCCCGCCTGCCTCTCTCCCAGCCCAGCAAGACTATCAGTATGCATATGGCGGCAGATGCCTCTCCTGTCACACCCAGCCCTCTTTATGTTTTGGCTGTCTGGAGAGTATGCACAAAGTGTAACTCTCACTCTGCCCTAGATGTGGATTGGAGTTAGGCTGCAAGTCACTAGCATTTTAATCACAGAGTAATGCCCACTTTCTAAAAGTGGAATTTCTAAAATAGTAATAAAAAATCCACCAACACCAGCATGATTTTTCAGTACCATTCTAAACATACCAAACATGGCAGTACTACTCCTTCCAGAGCAGGAATTACCACTTAAACATATATTGGGAAATTCCTAATGCTAGCCTATGAGAGGAGTGGGCCTCGCAGCAGTGGTAAACAAAATAGGGTGTCTGTCACTACCAGGAGATACCACACAATGAAGGCACATGTCCTATCTCTTACTTACACAGCACCCTGCCTATAGGGCTACCTAGGGTCTACTTTAGGGGTAACCTATATGTAGTAAAAGGGGAGTTAAAGACTTGGCAAGTACTTTATAATTCCAAGGTAAAGAGTCAGTAAACTGTGCACACAGGCGCTGCAGTGGCAGACCTGAGACAGATTTGAAAGGCTAATTCTGTGGGTTGCGCAATCTGCACTGCAGGCCCAGTAGCAGCATTGAATTTGCAAGCCCAGGGTATATGGAAAACCATTATACAGGGGACTTACAGGTAAATTAAATAAGCCAAACAGGTGTAAGCCAAACGTAGCAAATTTAAAGGAGAGAGCACATGCACTATAATTATCACTATAGTGTCACCACAAAATAATAGGTACTACAGTAGGAGTTACAATGTCACAAAACCAAGGTATGACATTCAAAGTAAGTTTTCACCGGTGAGACTGTTTGGGAAGACCAAGACAAAAAAGCGTGCCCTAGGGGTTAGTGCCAAATTATGGGGCATCCATTTGTAGGATACAAGAACACTCACCCATCAAAGTGGCCTGCATCACCATCGGGTCCTGTTCCTCATCAGGTGGGGGATGCAATAACCAACAGGCATCCTTTACAGAAATTTTTACAGAGGTATTGTGTTTTAAATTCAATGAAACCATTTGGTCTATCAAATTTCCCCACTGAGAGATGTTCTCTTCTGTGCAGAGAAACTGATGGATGAAGTTTGAGTCAAAGCGACCGGGGCGGAAAAGTGGTGGGCGGTGTTTTGCTCCGCCGTGGTCCCCATGTAAAAGGTGGGCCCAAATTACCCTCGATGCCCAGGCTGCTGGCGCAAGACGCCTCTTAGTTTCCATGCTGAGTAATTACCAAATAAAGAGACGGGCGCTGGCAGCAGGAATCAAGAACAGAGTTTATTACTCATGAGGAGAGCCTGTCATTTCGGACACGAAACGCAGTGTCTTTCGGGAGGTGCTCTAACAAGTGAGCTGAAAGATCGTCTTTTATACCTTACAGAACACTTAGCATTACAATCACAACATTGTGAAACACGGAAAAGACATCCCCATGATCCTCGTGTCAATCCTACCCCACATGTGTTCACAATAGGGACCCTTGACCTGCTGATAAGAGGGGAGGGCAATCACGCAGCTGAGTGTTCCGTCAACTTGTTAGGATGTGTGTGCCTGATCATAGCCCAGGGGGTGGGGTGGCCAGGGTCAATAGTGGGTCTTTTGAAGAGGAATGATTCCATACAATAAGCAGTAAACAGTATCTCCTGGCTTAGGCGACGACCTCAGACATGTGTGGACAGTCAGTCGCGGAGGGAGGGTTTACTAACAGAGGGGTTATTCATGAAAGGAAAGGAGGTGCTGGTCAGGCGCGGCCGTGACTCCCAAGGACAGGGTCTTGCAGAAGAAGAAGATTTATGACCTGCCCGTGTGAGGGAGAAGGGGAGGGGGGGAAGCCAGGGTGTGCACAGGGACAGAGTCGCACAGAGAGAGATCTTATGTCCCGTACATGAGAGAGCGGGGGCAGTCAGGTGCAGCTGGGGAGGGCTATGTCAGCTGAGGCGAGGGATGCCTCTTCAAGAGGAGATGGGGGGGGGGGGGGGGTTGCGCGGGTCAAGCAGAAGGGTTGCCTTTCATAGCAGGGTCACGCAGAGGGAGAGGGTTTCATGGTCTATGCATGAGAGAGGGGGTTTAAGATACGCGCAGGAGGGAAGCCGGGGATTCCAATGGGTAAAAGGCCATGGTGCCTAGAATGGCTGCCATGTACATATGGGTACGGGCTCTTACTGGCAGAGTGATGCGGTCAATAATTTACGGTATTTATGGTGCTTACAGGGAGAGGAGTGGGAAAAAGGGAAATGAACGCTGTTTATGTACATCAATTTCTCCAATTTCCACAGTCGCCCCTTTTTACATTACAGAGTTCATTTTTGTAATTGATGGGGTTACAGATAGACAGGCATCGTTGAAGAATTAGCATTTGTCAATACTAGCATTTGGCATATAATCATGGACAGTTGATGTGATGGGCAGAATGCAGTACATAGGAAATTGTATCTCGTTGAGTTCCTAACAATTAAACGCACTACATAGCGTAAATATTTCTGACTTAAAATGTGACCAATGAACAGTTTGACCAAGTAGTTGAGGGCGGAATTCAGTTCAATACACAAGATCTCTTCGTCACAGTGTCTTTTTAGCAGTGAGCCATCACTGGTAGGCTCTAGTCCGTGTCCTTTCGTTGGCACTGTTGAGCACCGGCGGTGGAGCTATAGGTCCAGCTCGGGTCCATCCTTACGCGTTGCAGGGTGCGGTCAGTCCTCTGCTGTTAGACCACAGTCCCGTTCCCTAACCAATCCTTTTAGTGGCGCCTTATGCTCGGCACCCATATTCCTGCGGTGCACCCCATTTCCACCTGGATGCTGTTCTTCCTTTCGACAAGAAGTCACGTGGAAAAGAGGGTGTGTGGTTTCGATAGTCGATGGGAGTGAGAGGGCGGAGTGGGGGCAGATTTTCCTGGGACACACCAAAGGGACCAAGGGAGCAAATGATAACAAGCAAGCAAGCCCATCAACCGGCCTTAATCAGTCTAAAATTTCCCTTCAAGGCTGGCTAACCTTTTCAAATATGGCAGGGGCGCTATCATCAAGAGTCAGGTAAAACATGTTTTTCTCGAGGGACGACAGTTACTCATGGTTATCATATTTATATCCGGGACAGCAGCTGGTGTTTATCAAATGGGGCTGGGACGCTTTGGGCATTCGCGCTTGGGTGCAAAGGGGGTGGGGCAATCTGGACGTTGGGGGTCAATCTAGGCGTTGGCGTTTGTCTCTGGTGCGCCGACAAATAAGGTGCCATTGACATATAGTTCCCTTTTTAGGGGGGGGGGTCCAGATTAGGGGACCTTAGTCGTCTCACCTGTCCTTTCTTTCTTAGCCAATTCGAGTTCATTCATTTTGTAGAAAGGAGAGGCAGTAATATGGCAAATCACAATCATTTTATTTGCTGTCAATTTCACTGAACACCTTTGTGTTCACAGAATATCCAATCAGACTAGTGCCAGCGGGGCACAAAGTATATACACAAAGGAAGATGGAACAGGGGGACTCTCGTAGAGAGTGAGAGTCGTCCGCAACCTAAACGAGCTATTCAGTACACATATGACATGTAGAGAGAGAGAGAGAGAGAGAGAGAGAGAGAGAGAGAGAGGGAGAGAGAGAGAAAGAGAGAGACGTGTACGGTAATAGATCATTTAGTGCGCTCACAACACAGAACAACAGGGGTCAGGTAACACGCGAACACAGACAGGGGGGAGACATAAATCCGTACATTACATACACACAAACTCAGACAAGGGAAGACAGTACATGTTTTACATACAAAAGCGTTCAACACAAAACAGTTGTTGGCCAAACGAAAATCTCCTAGCGCATACTGCGCATTTTTAATATCCTATTTGTCCATGGGCTGAGTTCTTTTTACCTTTCCTCCTTCTCTTCTCGTTTACTACTTCTGCGAGCGCTCCCAATTGCCAATACTTACACCTCGGTCAGCCGGTCAGAAATTAACCTGGTCGGGTTATTGCCCATAGGTGGATCTTAAACCACTTTTGATTTTCTTCCTTTGGTTGGATGTTCTCCAGGCTGAGGCAACAGAGGGTATTGATCAGGAGAACAGTCAGGTAGCTTGGTTATATCTATAAGAGGGTGAGAAGGGGGTGGCACATTTTCGAACATCAACAATATTTCTAACTCCCCAGACGGGTGGTGCCTGGGTACCCTTACCTCAGGACTTTTCCTTGCTCCTTCCCTATCTAATTAAACATCATAATCGCGTTATCTAGCGTGCTAATGTCGAGTCAATTTCCGTCATACAGTACCCGTCAGGTTTCTATGTCAGTCCATCCTCCCAGTCGTTACGTTCTAACGGAGGAACAGTCATATCTACGTCTACGTCTGTCAAAGCTTGTTAGCATAAGTACTATGCTCAGATCCCCTTTTTCTCCTTTGTCGGTCGCTCGATCGTTGCTTTTCCATACTTCAGCCGACGGGACCTGCAGAAGGGAGGAGAAGAAGGGTGGTGGGGGCAGCATTCAAAACACATCAGCGCGCATAAATCCGAAAATGTTTTTACCTACCACATACTCGACCTATCTCCCTGTGGTGCATTCTTTACCATCTCGGCATTTAAGCCCAGAGGGACCAGCAGTGTCAGATAGATAATCATCGATGGTCTGCGGATCTACAGGCATCACACGATCGTGGCCTTATAGGTCGTGTGCAAGGGTGGCGGTCAGGTGGTATTTCCGTGGTATCGCTCAAGGGCGTCTAAAAACACCTTTTCGGCTGTCTGCGATACATAGTGTAGCTGCTAAATACCGGGCCTTTTTAACCTTCAACCTTAATCATACTGCATGTATTTTTGCCTATGCCGATGACAGTGGTCATACATTTCAACAACATTCATAAATATAAACGCTACGATAATATTTGCGTGTTCAAAAAGATTTTAATAAAAAAGGTTGGCGCACAAAATGCGGGCCTACAACCCAGTGGGCCGGCTACGGAGAATAAAGTTGGTGGTCATTCATTTCGTAAAGAGCAGCAGTGAAATAAAATCATATCGAACCTTCCTACACTGCAAGTATGATGCATGCCAATAATTCAATTTTTCAATAATTCTATCTCACTGTCCAACTATTACTCAAGATCTAATATTTACCAATTCATTGTCCAAATGCTCAATCAGTTCCTATTTTATACCAATTCATTGCTTCCAACACATAATTAGTACCCACTCTAAATCAGCTCATTGTTCCAGCACATAATCAATATCCATCTTATATCGCTTTCTTTTCTGAGCACATACTCAATATCCTTCTTATCTACTTTCATTGTCCAAAAACTGCATACATATCTCGGGGCATCGAAGCTGCGCAATCAGGGTGCAACAAGGTTGATTTAAAAAGTCTCATTTTGTGTCGGCGCCATTTTGGGTGAGGTCAGGCAAGTCCCTGCATAGTCAGATTGCCTCCACTGACTCGTAGTAGGACCAGAACCTTCCGTTGATGGTTTCAAAAGTTTTTCGTAATGGGTTAACAGTTTAGCAATATGGACCATCAGTCAAAGAGTGGGGAGGGCGGTAACAATTTTTCCTACCGGGTCATTCTGGTGTTCCTCCGGAACTGAACAAGTCTGTGCCTTGGCTGTATTTTAGCCATTTCCAAACTGAGGCTAGCGCTGGCAGGAGTGCGCCGATGTCGCGGTTCCCAGTGAGGGGGACGGGGGCGCCCATGCGGAGGGATCGGGGTGCCCCCCGGCTCTCATAGAATCTTCAAAGTTGAGGAGAGAAGGCATGGGGCGTGTGCCCGTCCTGGGCAAAAGACCGCTTTTCGATGTTGACCCTCTTTAGGCAAGAGCATTGGGGTGTCGCTGGAAGCCTCCACCTGGAGGGAGGTGGGGGAGGGTCGTTCGCGCCGCCTCCCCCTTCCAGCGACCCCGCGCCGTTCTTCGGCTCCAGCGCTTCGGTATTGGCCGTGCCAGCCATTGGAGATGGGGGGGTGGTCGGTGGCTGAGGCAAGACAGCCCCCCCTTGACATGTGGCGGGACTACCTGCAACTATCCAGGCGTTGCCGTGTGGCTGGACTACCTGTCACTCTCAGGCGTTGGCATGTGGCGGGACTATCTGCAACTGTCAGGCGTTGAGTGTAGTTGCAGCCATTATAGCTCAAAGAAATGCCGCCATCCTCGCTTTGGCTTCGGCCTTCGACGAAAGCCGGATCAGGTGAGAGAGAGAGTGGGGGGGTGGTCGGTAGCCGAGGCAAGACAGCCCCCCCTCCCCCCGTGGCCTGCAGGGCAGCAGAAGAGGGAAAGGGGAGACCTCCATGATTCCTCGGGCCGTCCGTCCTACAGCCTCCCCCGTCGACCGTGGCCAGCCGAGCCCTGCACGCATCGAGGCCTCGCCTTCCGGATGGGCGTAACCGCGGACCTGTTGCACTTCGGGAGCTTCCGGAATGGGGGTAGGTACCTATTCAATTGTATCTATTTCATGTGACCGTTATTTGGGCGTGGTGGGCAATGAGGCAGACATGTTGGGAGCGGGATTAGGCAGCGGAGCCTAGCTACCTCGTGGCTATTTGTGCTGTCAAACTTTTCGCCATTTTATATTTCTTATTACGAACTCTTTCTAATGTTTCTTATTTTTAGTGAAGTCGAAAGCTCATCAGGGGGTTACTGACTTAGCCCGATTTCTTTTTATTTTTCCTTCTTTTCCTTAGCGTGTTTCGAGCTAAAGTTTTCTGTTAGTAGGGTACGGTGATCACTTCATTTTTATATGTCCTTTCACTAGGGGTACTCCTGGACGGACCAGGTGAGTTACCTCCAATAAATGGTCCGGGTGGAACTAGATTATCAATCAAAAGGGGAACATATATTCCTTCATTAGGGTATCATCCTGGACAGACCAAAGGATGTACTTCCACTTACTAGGGTAGTCTCCTGGACGGACCAGATGATCTACTTCCACTAAATGGCCCATGAGTGGGGAGCATATGTCCTCCATAAGGGTAGTCTCCTGGACGGACCATGCGAGCTACCCCCCAAATAAACAATCAGTGGGGAGTGGGTAGGACTGACGAATTCAAAAAGGGGCATAACCTACCCTTTACTACTTGCAAAGACTAGATAGAATATTTCTATTCCACGTTGTTTGCAGGTAGAAAATACCTCAAACGAAACAATTCCTGGGACAACAATGTCCAGGCAACCAATCAATCAGTGGGGAGAAAAACAGGCATGACGGATTACAACGGGGACAAATGTCTGCATTACCTGCCCTTCGCTATCTGCAAAAGGAAACAGAATATTCCTATTCGTCTCTGTTTGTGGACAGGGAAAATCTCAAAGAGCAACAATCGATTATTAATCGATTTCAAACAATCAGTGGGGAGAAAAGTAGGCATGACGGATTACAACGGGGACAAAAGTCTGCATTACCTACCCTTCTCTATCTGCAAAGAGGGACGAACGTTCCTATTCGCCGCTGTTTGTAAACAGAGAATGTCTCGTTCTCAAGAAGAGAACCAATATTTCAAGTAGCATCCAAAGCTAAATGAACCAATAACCAAACAATATCAGTATTCAAATACCGATTCCAATACAATCAATCAAACAATCAGATGGATGAAACCATCCTACCAATCAGGCGTAAAACGCCCTACTTAATCTTACCCGGACCGGACCATACGGACAGTTCTTCGTCTTCTTCCTCCAGCGCCCGATTGTTCTCTATCTCCATGCAGCATTCCTGTGGGATTCCAGTCAGGACAATAGGTCACTCGAGAGAGGTCCGTTCAGAATCGGTGAAGTTCTTTCGATCGGCAGCCGGGCGAGGGCCCTCTCAAGGCAGGTATACTCCGATCATTTAGATATTCACCTCATCGTCTGGATCTCTCTTACTGGACCCCATGTCACTGACCAAGGGAGCAAATGATAACAAGCAAGCAAGCCCATCAACCGGGCTTGAAGAGGGGGACGGAAGCTCCAGGCACGTGTGGATAGGCAGACAAAAGGCTTCAGGACAGCCCTTCATCCTTTCGTTTTACCACATTGGAGAGTGCTGTCTCGTCCCGTATTCCTGTCGTGCTGGGGGTCCACCTTTGGTCGATGTCGCATGTGTCCCATGATCTGCGGCCAGGCTGTGTGTCACGTCCGACCCTTCTCCTCCGGTGATCGTATATCTTTGAAATAGGTACAAAACAAGCTTTAGAGAACTGGTCAGGGGAAGACAATTTATGCACGTGAATTCCTCCCTCAATCCTTTGCACTTGGGAGGTACGCTCATGGGTCACAGTCAGAGGTTCATTTACCAAGCAGTGCATATGTCAGCATTCCTACTGAGTTCATGCCAAGTTTTATTCATCGTCTATATATGTCACATATAAAGGAAAGTCAGACTCTTATCAACTGTGTATTTCATCAAACTCAACATTTCGGAACCTTCAGGGAGACTCGTCTTTCTAACCTTAGCCTTAATCAGTCTAACATTTCCCTTCAAGGCTGGCTAACCTTTTCAAATATGGCAGGGGCGCTATCATCAAGAGTCAGGTAAAACATGTTTTTCTCGAGGGACGACAGTTACTCATGGTTATCATATTTATATCCGGGACAGCAGCTGGTGTTTATCAAATGGGGCTGGGACGCTTTGGGCATTCGCGCTTGGGTGCAAAGGGGGTGGGGCAATCTGGACGTTGGGGGTCAATCTAGGCGTTGGCGTTTGTCTCTGGTGCGCCGACAAATAAGGTGCCATTGACATATAGTTCCCTTTTTAGGGGGGGGGGGGCCAGATTAGGGGACCTTAGTCGTCTCACCTGTCCTTTCTTTCTTAGCCAATTCGAGTTCATTCATTTTGTAGAAAGGAGAGGCAGTAATATGGCAAATCACAATCATTTTATTTGCTGTCAATTTCACTGAACACCTTTGTGTTCACAGAATATCCAATCAGACTAGTGCCAGCGGGGCACAAAGTATATACACAAAGGAAGATGGAACAGGGGGACTCTCGTAGAGAGTGAGAGTCGTCCGCAACCTAAACGAGCTATTCAGTACACATATGACATGTAGAGAGAGAGAGAGAGAGAGAGAGAGAGAGAGAGAGAGAGAGGGAGAGAGAGAGAGAGAAAGAGAGAGACGTGTACGGTAATAGGTCATTTAGTGCGCTCACAACACAGAACAACAGGGGTCAGGTAACACGCGAACACAGACAGGGGGGAGACATAAATCCGTACATTACATACACACAAACTCAGACAAGGGAAGACAGTACATGTTTTACATACAAAAGCGTTCAACACAAAACAGTTGTTGGCCAAACGAAAATCTCCTTGCGCATACTGCGCATTTTTAATATCCTATTTGTCCATGGGCTGAGTTCTTTTTACCTTTCCTCCTTCTCTTCTCGTTTACTACTTCTGCGAGCGCTCCCAATTGCCAATACTTACACCTCGGTCAGCCGGTCAGAAATTAACCTGGTCGGGTTATTGCCCATAGGTGGATCTTAAACCACTTTTGATTTTCTTCCTTTGGTTGGATGTTCTCCAGGCTGAGGCAACAGAGGGTATTGATCAGGAGAACAGTCAGGTAGCTTGGTTATATCTATAAGAGGGTGAGAAGGGGGCGGCACATTTTCGAACATCAACAATATTTCTAACTCCCCAGACGGGTGGTGCCTGGGTACCCTTACCTCAGGACTTTTCCTTGCTCCTTCCCTATCTAATTAAACGTCATAATCGTGTTATCTAGCGTGCTAATGTCGAGTCAATTTCCGTCATACAGTACCCGTCAGGTTTCTATGTCAGTCCATCCTCCCAGTCGTTACGTTCTAACGGAGGAACAGTCATATCTACGTCTACGTCTGTCAAAGCTTGTTAGCATAAGTACTATGCTCAGATCCCCTTTTTCTCCTTTGTCGGTCGCTCGATCGTTGCTTTTCCATACTTCAGCCGACGGGACCTGCAGAAGGGAGGAGAAGAAGGGTGGTGGGGGCAGCATTCAAAACACATCAGCGCGCATAAATCCGAAAATGTTTTTACCTACCACATACTCGACCTATCTCCCTGTGGTGCATTCTTTACCATCTCGGCATTTAAGCCCAGAGGGACCAGCAGTGTCAGATAGATAATCATCGATGGTCTGCGGATCTACAGGCATCACACGATCGTGGCCTTATAGGTCGTGTGCAAGGGTGGCGGTCAGGTGGTATTTCCGTGGTATCGCTCAAGGGCGTCTAAAAACACCTTTTCGGCTGTCTGCGATACATAGTGTAGCTGCTAAATACCGGGCCTTTTTAACCTTCAACCTTAATCATACTGCATGTATTTTTGCCTATGCCGATGACAGTGGTCATACATTTCAACAACATTCATAAATATAAACGCTACGATAATATTTGCGTGTTCAAAAAGATTTTAATAAAAAAGGTTGGCGCACAAAATGCGGGCCTACAACCCAGTGGGCCGGCTACGGAGAATAAAGTTGGTGGTCATTCATTTCGTAAAGAGCAGCAGTGAAATAAAATCATATCGAACCTTCCTACACTGCAAGTATGATGCATGCCAATAATTCAATTTTTCAATAATTCTATCTCACTGTCCAACTATTACTCAAGATCTAATATTTACCAATTCATTGTCCAAATGCTCAATCAGTTCCTATTTTATACCAATTCATTGCTTCCAACACATAATTAGTACCCACTCTAAATCAGCTCATTGTTCCAGCACATAATCAATATCCATCTTATATCGCTTTCTTTTCCGAGCACATACTCAATATCCTTCTTATCTACTTTCATTGTCCAAAAACTGCATACATATCTCGGGGCATCAAAGCTGCGCAATCAGGGTGCAACAAGGTTGATTTAAAAAGTCTCATTTTGTGTCGGCGCCATTTTGGGCGAGGTCAGGCAAGTCCCTGCATAGTCAGATTGCCTCCACTGACTCGTAGTAGGACCAGAACCTTCCGTTGATGGTTTCAAAAGTTTTTCGTAATGGGTTAACAGTTTAGCAATATGGACCATCAGTCAAAGAGTGGGGAGGGCGGTAACAATTTTTCCTACCGGGTCATTCTGGTGTTCCTCCGGAACTGAACAAGTCTGTGCCTTGGCTGTATTTTAGCCATTTCCAAACTGAGGCTAGCGCTGGCAGGAGTGCGCCGATGTCGCGGTTCCCAGTGAGGGGGACGGGGGCGCCCATGCGGAGGGATCGGGGTGCCCCCCGGCTCTCATAGAATCTTCAAAGTTGAGGAGAGAAGGCATGGGGCGTGTGCCCGTCCTGGGCAAAAGACCGCTTTTTGATGTTGACCCTCTTTAGGCAAGAGCATTGGGGTGTCGCTGGAAGCCTCCACCTGGAGGGAGGTGGGGGAGGGTCGTTCGCGCCGCCTCCCCCTTCCAGCGACCCCGCGCCGTTCTTCGGCTCCAGCGCTTCGGTATTGGCCGTGCCAGCCATTGGAGATGGGGGGGTGGTCGGTGGCTGAGGCAAGACAGCCCCCCCTTGACATGTGGCGGGACTACCTGCAACTATCCAGGCGTTGCCGTGTGGCTGGACTACCTGTCACTCTCAGGCGTTGGCATGTGGCGGGACTATCTGCAACTGTCAGGCGTTGAGTGTAGTTGCAGCCATTATAGCTCAAAGAAATGCCGCCATCCTCGCTTTGGCTTCGGCCTTCGACGAAAGCCGGATCAGGTGAGAGAGAGAGTGGGGGGGTGGTCGGTGGCCGAGGCAAGACAGCCCCCCCCTCCCCCCGTGGCCTGCAGGGCAGCAGAAGAGGGAAAGGGGAGACCTCCATGATTCCTCGGGCCGTCCGTCCTACAGCCTCCCCCGTCGACCGTGGCCAGCCGAGCCCTGCACGCATCGAGGCCTCGCCTTCCGGATGGGCGTAACCGCGGACCTGTTGCACTTCGGGAGCTTCCGGAATGGGGGTAGGTACCTATTCAATTGTATCTATTTCATGTGACCGTTATTTGGGCGTGGTGGGCAATGAGGCAGACATGTTGGGAGCGGGATTAGGCAGCGGAGCCTAGCTACCTCGTGGCTATTTGTGCTGTCAAACTTTTCGCCATTTTATATTTCTTATTACGAACTCTTTCTAATGTTTCTTATTTTTAGTGAAGTCGAAAGCTCATCAGGGGGTTACTGACTTAGCCCGATTTCTTTTTATTTTTCCTTCTTTTCCTTAGCGTGTTTCGAGCTAAAGTTTTCTGTTAGTAGGGTACGGTGATCACTTCATTTTTATATGTCCTTTCACTAGGGGTACTCCTGGACGGACCAGGTGAGTTACCTCCAATAAATGGTCCGGGTGGAACTAGATTATCAATCAAAAGGGGAACATATATTCCTTCATTAGGGTATCATCCTGGACAGACCAAAGGATGTACTTCCACTTACTAGGGTAGTCTCCTGGACGGACCAGATGATCTACTTCCACTAAATGGCCCATGAGTGGGGAGCATATGTCCTCCATAAGGGTAGTCTCCTGGACGGACCATGCGAGCTACCCCCCAAATAAACAATCAGTGGGGAGTGGGTAGGACTGACGAATTCACAAAGGGGCATAACCTACCCTTTACTACTTGCAAAGACTAGATAGAATATTTCTATTCCACGTTGTTTGCAGGTAGAAAATACCTCAAACGAAACAATTCCTGGGACAACAATGTCCAGGCAACCAATCAATCAGTGGGGAGAAAAACAGGCATGACGGATTACAACGGGGACAAATGTCTGCATTACCTGCCCTTCGCTATCTGCAAAAGGAAACAGAATATTCCTATTCGTCTCTGTTTGTGGACAGGGAAGATCTCAAAGAGCAACAATCGATTATTAATCGATTTCAAACAATCAGTGGGGAGAAAAGTAGGCATGACGGATTACAACGGGGACAAAAGTCTGCATTACCTACCCTTCTCTATCTGCAAAGAGGGACGAACGTTCCTATTCGCCGCTGTTTGTAAACAGAGAATGTCTCGTTCTCAAGAAGAGAACCAATATTTCAAGTAGCATCCAAAGCTAAATGAACCAATAACCAAACAATATCAGTATTCAAATACCGATTCCAATACAATCAATCAAACAATCAGATGGATGAAACCATCCTACCAATCAGGCGTAAAACGCCCTACTTAATCTTACCCGGACCGGACCATACGGACAGTTCTTCGTCTTCCTCCTCCAGCGCCCGATTGTTCTCTATCTCCATGCAGCATTCCTGTGGGATTCCAGTCAGGACAATAGGTCACTCGAGAGAGGTCCGTTCAGAATCGGTGAAGTTCTTTCGATCGGCAGCCGGGCGAGGGCCCTCTCAAGGCAGGTATACTCCGATCATTTAGATATTCACCTCATCGTCTGGATCTCTCTTACTGGACCCCATGTCACTGATGGGCCCCACGTTGGGCGCCAATTGTAAAAGGTGGGCCCAAATTACCCTCGATGCCCAGGCTGCTGGCGCAAGACGCCTCTTAGTTTCCATGCTGAGTAATTACCAAATAAAGAGACGGGCGCTGGAGGCAGGAATCAAGAACAGAGTTTATTACTCATGAGGAGAGCCTGTCATTTCGGACACGAAACGCAGTGTCTTTCGCGAGGTGCTCTAACAAGTGAGCTGAAAGATCGTCTTTTATACCTTACAGAACACTTAGCATTACAATTACAACATTGTGAAACACGGAAAAGACATCCCCATGATCCTCGTGTCAATCCTACCCCACATGTGTTCACAATAGGGACCCTTGACCTGCTGATAAGAGGGGAGGGCAATCACGCAGCTGAGTGTTCCGTCAACTTGTTAGGATGTGTGTGCCTGATCATAGCCCAGGGGGTGGGGTGGCCAGGGTCAATAGTGGGTCTTTTGAAGAGGAATGATTCCATACAATAAGCAGTAAACAGTATCTCCTGGCTTAGGCGACGACCTCAGACATGTGTGGACAGTCAGTCGCGGAGGGAGGGTTTACTAACAGAGGGGTTATTCATGAAAGGAAAGGAGGTGCTGGTCAGGCGCGGCCGTCACTCCCAAGGACAGGGTCTTGCAGAAGAAGAAGGTTTATGACCTGCCCGTGTGAGGGAGAAGGGGAGGGGGGGAAGCCAGGGTGTGCACAGGGACAGAGTCGCACAGAGAGAGATCTTATGACCCGTACATGAGAGAGCGGGGGCAGTCAGGTGCAGCTGGGGAGGGCTATGTCAGCTGAGGCGAGGGATGCCTCTTCAAGAGGAGATGGGGGGGGGTTTTGCGCGGGTCAAGCAGAAGGGTTGCCTTTCATAGCAGGGTCGCGCAGAGGGAGAGGGTTTCATGGTCTATGCATGAGAGAGGGGGTTTAAGATACGCGCAGGAGGGAAGCCGGGGATTCCAATGGGTAAAAGGCCATGGTGCCTAGAATGGCTGCCATGTACATATGGGTACGGGCTCTTACTGGCAGAGTGATGCGGTCAATAATTTACGGTATTTATGGTGCTTACAGGGAGAGGAGTGGGAAAAAGGGAAATGAACGCTGTTTATGTACATCAATTTCTCCAATTTCCACACCCACGCCATTCTAATATGGCGGGGGGGAATACAGGGAAGGATGGTGGGCGGATTTCCCCCACCAGGCTGGCGGTTGCTACTGCCAGCCTGGTGGGGGCAATCCGCCCGCCATCCAAATGGAGCCCTAAGTGTCTCATTTGGCTCAACCCATTTCTTGCCCCCCCGATGGCCCCGTAAAGTCTTCAGCACTAGCTTCAAGCCCTAATCTCTCACTAGCTGGAAAACACCACAGAAGTGTCAAACTAAATGCATGCTTCACTATTTAGTGGTAGAAAACAGTTAACTCCCATGTAGCATCTATAGAATTTGGAACCCAGTCAAAACAAAAACACAAAAAGCCTATGGAAAACAGAATATTAAAAAATGACATACTTCCATAATGATTTCTTTTGGGAAATACAAAAGGTTGGAGTGTGTAGCTGCACTTTAAGGGTCATTCATATGTTTCTGTGATGAAAAAGTGCTACAGCAAAGAAAAGCACACCACAGGCATGAATCCAGTGTACCTGTTGAAAAAGCAAAAATCTCCATGCCAGAAAAGCCTAAGACTACAGCTCAACCTATATAAAACCGCAATGTCCACGGGTCTATAACAGCTACCCAGAGCTATGGTAGCATGTGTGGTCTTTAAACCTCCCTCGGACCCTCGAATCCTGGTTTGTATTCCTACAGCTCAAACTAAGCAAACGTTGTCAGGGCTTCATAAGATACGTGGGCCTGGTCACGTTTGAGAAGAGGATTTTCTTTAGGTAAACATGAATAGTGATTATCATATCCTGGTGCTCTCTCCTACCCCCTAGTAAACATTACAAGGAAAAACCTTTCTTCTCTTGTGCAGCGGACCAATAATTCCACCCGTGTATTTCAGGCTCGCTCTTCGTGTATGGTGATGAACCGGGGTTTGTTCTGCTGGTATTTGAAGAGGAGAGTAAGCATGGCTAGTGGCCCAGGTCTTCCAAGTTTGGGAGGGAGTGTGGCGTAACAGTAACAAAACAACATTATTCTCCTCAGCCGGGTTTTGGCAGAGTTTGAAGGCATCTAAAAAGAACTGCCCTCTTGTAGTAAACTCCAGGATATGTATTCACGGGCATGGACTAAATGATGAGCAGCATTGAACTAACGGTATCACAGACTATAGTGTTCATCCTCAAAAAATTTAAATATCGAACCTACCTGACCAGAAGAACTAGGACCATGAGAACATGCTCATTCATATGGATGCCATATTTGATCCCTAACAACATTAACAATGGCTTGAGTAATCACCTCCATCACTAATATGACTTATTGAGGTTGTAAACCCCCTCTGAAGAGTCTTTGTCAGTTATAGATGATGATAAGTCACTTTACTACTGATTCCCATCGCATGGTGCCTACTGTCTGTTATGAACGTAGATCTGCAAAAATGATATAAATTATGGTTAGAAAGTGCATCAAAGATAGTAGACAGTCTTTTAGTGACCAACTAGGAATTCAAACACACAATTCTTATAATCTCTATTTATAAAATCACCTACCAAATGTTAAGTGTAAGTAAAGTAGGGTCCTTTGAAATGTTCTCTGGGTAGAGCACAACCCCTCCCTAGCCATCCTATCAGGAAGACCCACTCCCTCCACAGCTAGGCCTTTTTTGTCTCTGTGTTTGTAATGAATAGACAACACGCCACATGGGAGCCATTCACAACCAACAAGACACTGGCAGAAATACACATTTTGGTTTAGGAAGGAAAATGCCAACTTTCTAAAAGTGTAATTTTCAGAATAGTAACTCAAAATCCGACTTTACCATTAAAAAGGAGTTTACATTTACAATTTAAATGAGTGGAATAAGCATTTTGTCCATCTGTTCCCAAACTGAGGTCCAGTGTTTGTCTATGGGAGAGATAGCCTTACAATATTGAAAAACAACTTTAGGAGTTTCTCACATGTTATGTTATGTTATGTTATGTTATGTTATATAATTTGTAAAGCGCTCAGCTGCCACAGCAAAGTGGCGTCCCGGCCCTATGTTGGACAGAATAACACAACCAGATGGAAATACCAGACAAAGCTAAAGGAACAGATTAGACTAGTGGGAACAAAAAAGTTTTGACAGCTCTTCTGAAAGGCAGTAGATCCGGTATGGCACGGATATCAACGGGTAAAGTGTTCCAGAGACTCGCTGCCAGGACACCAAAGGAGCGGCCACCAACTCTGGCTTTCCTGAAGCGAGGAACACAGGCCAGAAATTGACCCGTCGAACGTAAAACTCTAGAAGGAATGTAGTAGGAAATCGCCTGTGCAAGAATGGGGGGAGATGAAGCCTTTAAGATCTTAAAAACCAGGCATAAGGCTTTGAACTTGATCCTCTGCCCAACGGGCAGCCAATGTAGGTCATAGATGGTACGCCTGGCGGAACAGAATTTAGGCAGGCCTACCAGCATTCTGGCAGCCGCGTTTTGCACACGCTGGAGGCGTGTACGTTCAGCTTGGTTAACGCCCAAAAGAAGCGAGCTGGCGTAATCCATTCTAGAGAGCACCGTAGCTTGGACGATGAATTGCCTGGTGGGGGCATCAAAAAATTTAAAAATGGGTCTAAGGCTCTGAAGAACACCAACGCAGGTACCGGCAACTCTTTTAGTATGAGGGATAAAAGACAAGTTGGAATCAAGCCAGACCCTAAGGTCCCCAAGGTCAAGTAAGCATATCCTACTTTTTAAACACAATGCACCCGACCCTATGAGACATAAAATACTTTGAGCCTTTAGGGCATACCTAAGAGGGGATGTATAAGTATTAGGATTAATAGAAGGGTTATATTGCAATGTGATAATTGCAATTTAAAACTGCACTACTGCATTGGCAGGCCTGAGTACATTTTAAGGGCTACTTTTGTGGGTGGCATAATGATTGCTGCTGCCCATTGGCAGCATTTAGTTTACAGGCCCTGAGTGCCTGTAGTGATATTTACTAGGGACCAATCAAGTGTACACCAGTATTTTTTTTTTGTTTAAGAAATTTTTATTAAAGATTTTGCAAAATACAGAACACAGGCCATTTATAAAATGCAGTGATATCATGAAAAGAATGATACAATCAGGCATTAGACACAAGATAAATTGTAATTAAAAGAGATAAAAGAGAAAGAGTAGGGGGAACGAGAAAGAGAAGAAAAAGAATAAAGAAAGAGAGAGCGAAAAGAAAGGAAAAATCATAAAGAGATATAGAATAATATTATGTAGAAAGAGTGAAAAGGAGTTAACGTATATGAGGGTTAGAGGAAAGATAAGTAGTGAAAGGGAGCCAGAGGAGATCAGATTTGATTTTTTGAGAAACAGAAGAAGAGGAATCAGTAGCAATCCTGTGTTCATCACAAATAAAATTCCACTGAATAATCAATGATAACTTGGAATTGTCTTTCCAGGATGATAAAATAACCTTAAAAGCTAAAGCAATAAAAAGGTCAAACAGTCTAGAAACAGATGGTACAATATCTATGTCAGGTGATAAAGATCCTAGGAAAAAATGCAGGAGTGATAAAGTAGTATTGCACTTAAATATTGACATGCAAACGTTGCAAACTGAGTTCCAAAAGGATAGAACAGAAGAACACTCATGTAGTAGATGTTTTAACATTCCCGTTACACTAGAACAAGACCAGCAAAGAGAAGAGGAGTTTGGTGAAAACTTAAATATAAAGATTGAGTTATACGTGCAGCAGCAGAAACCTTAAACAACTTAGACCATAATTTCACCCATGTGGTAACAGAAAGACAAACAGACAAGTCATTTTCCCAAGCAACTTTAATATTAGATTTAGAACGATCAGTAACATTGGATAAAAATAATTTATATACAAGGGCAGCCGTAGGACTGTGGGATGAAAATAAAGGATATAAAGGAGTAGAGGGAGTTAAAGAGGGTAAGTCAAGTGGGAGTGAGAGAGTAGCTAAATGATATTGAATGGCGGTAACAATGATATTGTATTCATTAGAGAAGGAATCGGGTAATTGGTAGCATATTTGTAATTCATGAAAGGGAATAACAGAAAAATTATGGAGAAAATGATAAACAAAAGAAATATCCTTCTCCTTCCAATATTTGTAGTAAAAAGATTTTCCTTTGTATTTAAGAAATGTATTATACCATACAATGGAGGATAAAAAAACATTGCAGAGGAGTTAATTCCTTTGAGAATGTATTAAAGAGTAGAGTCTGGGAATATTTCAAGATAGGGTTTTTGGACAAAAAGGAGCAATTGGACATAAAATGATATGTTTAAAAGGAAAAGCTTTTAATAGTGATCGACCACCCCCTTTTCTGAATCGTTTTTGGCCACTATAGGTGTGGCAGGGTATACTCAGACATGAGTCCCTTTCTCACTGCACCATCAGGATTCAAGCAAGCCGGGCCGAAGACGGCTGAAATGCCAGAAACCGGTCCCCGGTAGCTTGTCTCCTTTCTGGTGAAGAATTGGCTTGGTAGTTTAGTCTGCCCTGTTCCCATGATGCACTGGGCCAGGGACAGACTGATTTGCATATAGCCAGGTTCTGAGCTGGGATGGTGCAGTGAGATAAATAACGGTGATGGATCAAGCCCTGATCTTTGGACTGGGTAAGAGTGGTCTGCTTAATTCAGACACTCTGTTGATCACCACCCCCCTTTTCTGAATCGTTTAATAGTGATCGCTCAAAAAGAATCCATCTGGGAACCGGAATATCCGAAAAATCATAAGCTAATGAAAAAGATTGTTTAATCAAAAAAGCTGAGTGATAAGCTTTAAAGTTAGGAAATCAAACACCACCTTCAGTTTTTAGGTCAAGTAAGTTTGTGCAGAGCAATACGTGGATATTTATTATTCCAGAGGAATTTTGTACAAATAGAGTTTATTCGGGAAAAATATACATTAGGGGTTTTATTAAGAAGCATAGACACAGTATACAACACATGGGAAGTAATCATCATTTTGATAGTATCCAATCTGCCCCACCATGAAAGAAATAAGGGAGACCATATTTGAAGGAGGGATTGAAGTCTCTTTATCAAGGTGTTAAATGTAAATTTGGGAGTATCAGTTAGGGTTGAGGAAAACCAAATTCCTCGGTATTTAATTTTGGAAGGACACCAGGTAAAATCAGTATCACTGAACATAAATTGAAAGCAAATAGAATTTGAGGGCAGAACTTCTGTTTTTGATAAATTGAGTCGGACTTCATCCATAAAATGTGGAAGGGAGTCAACAGGGTTGGACATATAAATCAAACGTCATCCGCCTAAGCAGATATTTTAGTTTCAATAGAGGAGAGCTTAAAGCCAGTAATCCGGGAATTAGTCCGAATACGCTCTAAGAATTTTTCAAGGCATAAAATAAATAGTAAAGGAGAAAGAGAGCAACCCTGCCTCGTACCTTGAGATAGAGAAAAAAACTTAGAAAACTGATTATTCACAAAACAATCTAATATAAGAAATAAAAGAGGGCCCAAAACCAAACCATTGGAGAGTTTGAAAAATAAATTGCCAATTAATGCGGTCAAATGCTTTTTCGGCATCTAAAGATAGGGCAGCAAGCGGATCTTTAAATTTCTTGCCAAGGGAAATAATGTGAGTGAACATTCGAGCATTGTCAGATGCTAGTCTGCCTTTCACAAATCCAACCTGATCAGTTTTAATTAAAAGGGGGACAATATTATCAAGGCGGGAAGCAAGAATCTTAGCAACATTTTTGCAATCATAATTAATTAATGATATAGGATGATAATTTTTACAGTAAGAATGGTCCTTGTCAGGGGTTGTATGTCATTACAATGCATGCTTTTATAACGCATGCCATTACGACACAACTTTTACAACGCAAATCATTACAACGACTTGCGTTGGGGGGCGCTGGATAGTGAATAGTTTAATTTACTATTCCAAATCCTGTCCCCGTGGATAGTAGGGAAGGTGTTGGATAGTAAGTAAACTATTCCCTATCCTAGAGCACCCTCCTGCGCAATTCGTTGTAATGACTTGCGTTGTAAAAGTTGCGTCATAATGGTAGTGCGTTGTAAAAGTTGCATTGCAAAGGAAGTTTCCCTTGTCAGGTTTAGGGATTATAATAATCAATGCTTCCATAAAAGACCCAGAGCCTCTAGCATCACATCAGCAATGAAGGAATTAATTAGTTGTAAGAGTTTAGGGGCAAACATTGAATTAAAAGTGGAATAGAATTCTCCAGGCAACCCATCTGGACCAGGGTCCTTCGATTTTTCAAAGCATGGATGGCATTAATTCACTCCTGAAGAAGTTCAGAAAAAAAGAGTCTAAATTATGAGTAGAGGGAAATGTGTCATCAGAATAAAGATATTGATAATATTCATGAAAGACCTCAGCAATATCTTCATCCGATGAGACAAGTTGTTAAGCATAGGGCCAATAGTTTTGCATTCAGACTTAACTTTTAAATAATTTGCTAACATGTTGCCAGCTTTATTCTGACCTCTATGATGTTTAGATTTAATGTTAAGCAAAATGTTACAAGCTTCAATAGTTTCTAGTTTATTCTGTTCAGTTTTTGCTGCAATTAAGTCATGTAGGGCAGCAGGAGCTTTAGATGTAAAGTATGTATGCTCTAATCCTTGCAGTTGACTCTCTTATTTAGTTTTTTTGATCTTTTTCTTTTTGGAGACATAGGAAATAATAAAGGCATGGAGGGCCACTTTAAAAGCATCCCAGGTATTAGGAACAGAGGTGTCCAAAGGGTTATTGAAAGAAAAAAATTAAATGATAAAAGTAGTGACATCTTTGATAAAAACTGTGTCAGATAATAGGGAGGTATTAAGTTTCCATCGGCTAAATTTGGAGGATGTAAGAGAAAAATCTAAAGCAGCATAAACAGGTGCATAGTCTGAAATAAAAATAGATACAATTTAGGATTTTTGAATAGAGGGAAGTAAACATTTACTAACCAAGATGTAATCAATCCTATACCGGGTATGGTGCATATTTGAGAAAAAAGTATATTCAAGTAAACCAGGGTTACAGGTTTTCCACACATCATGTAACGGACGAGAGGCAATAGCCGATTAAAATGATTTATGAGACTTGTCAGTTTGGAATTTACAATTAGACAATCTGTCAGAGTAAGTGTCTAACCATTGGTTAAAGTCACCAGCGACAATAATATTAGAGCAATCAGTAGAGGAGAGGAGAATTTTAATATCAGTCCAAAATTTGGGATCTTGTCGAATAGGACCATAGATATTTAACAAAGCTAATGTTTTATTTTGTACCACAATCTTAGCCATTACCCATCATCCATCATCATCATTTTGAGTAGATAAAATTTTAACTGACAGATCTTTGTGAATTAATATAGCAACACCCCCTTTTTTGTTGGATGCAGGAGAAAAAACAACCTGACCCACCCAGTGTCTTTTTAACTTTAGTGATTCCACATCTGAACAATGAGTCTCTTGGAGGAAAGCAATCTGAGAATTAAGTTTAAATAAATGTGACAGTACCTTTTGTCGTTTGACTGGATTCCCAAGACCTCGGACGTTCCACATGACAAGATTACACATAATGGAGGGTTGCGAGGATGGAAGACATACAGAATAGGAACACTTCAGGGATGAGACTATGAAATAAAACACACCATACAGAAAGGTTACAAGAAGACAAACCACCATAAAAACCCACAGAACCAGAACACATTAATTCCAACACACTAAACAGTAACAATGAGGTATAAATATTAATACTGAAAGACCAAAAATTTACAATCAAAAAGAAAGCTGTAAAAGAAAAAGAAGGAAGAGATGAAGAAAAAGCAAGAATAGAAGGATAGACAGACAGATCAAGGCAAATCAACCAGATCTGTAAGAAAAAGAGAACACAGTGAAGAGGGAGCATGATGATGCATGGCAAAGTTGACCGGAGGCATAAAGGGAGAAGGGATATTGAAAAAAGAGCACCTCAAGTCAAGAAAGGACATAGAAAAAAAAATAAAAGAAGAAAAACAATTAATGTCACAATGGAGGAAAGAGCCAGACTAATGAATTAAAAGGTGCATTTCTGAAGAGCAAAAGGAAAGAATAAAACAAGAAGAGAACTAATCAGATGATCGTATCCATTCCAGTTGAAGGAAAACTATGTAGAAAGAGCTTGAGTTTTTCAGGATCATCAAAGCTGCGTGAGCGCCCATTGTGTGTAACTTTGCAGAGACAAGGATGGAAAATTCCATATTGAAGATTACGATGTCTCATCTGAGGACGTAGAGCTAGGAATTTCTTGCGACGAGCGTTAGTAGCATTGGAGATGTCTTGTGAGATGTAGATATTATGACCTGACCAAGTAAGATGACTTTTAAGTTTGGCAGCCTTCAGGATTGTCATTAGTTCAGTAAACTCCAAAAAGAGCATGAGGTCATGAGGTCTTGTAGACAGGCGACCCAAACGATGAGCTCTTTGTATATTGAGGGGAGTAGGGGAAGACGGAAGGCCCAGAGGCAAGTGCAGCATTACATGTGACAGAAACGCCTTCCCCTCAGTATAGGCAAAAAAGATACAGTAATGAGCGTGTTGAGAAAATGCTGTCCAGAAACGCCAAATGTATCCTGCCAATATCAATAAATCCCAAAGTGACAGCAATATGGAAAGGGAAGACCACTCGGTCCCCCCGAACGTATCGATGGGTGCCCCGATCCCCCCGGGAAACCGTTGTGGGCGGGGGGCATGTCTCGGCTGGAATGCCCAAAGCGGCGTAGCCGGAGAACGCCCTTTCCCGCCCAGAAGGGGTTGTCCTAGACACCCGCCCGGAAGTCCGCACACGGAGGGGCGTACCTAAGGCAGGCCCCCGCCCTCCCGCAGATGGATAAATAGAGCGGGAATCCAACGAAGCATCCTCTTGTTCCGGTGCTCTGAAGGCTGCACCACTCGTCGCTAGTGAGCCCTCGAAGGAACAAGCGGCAATTTTGAGAACTTGTAATCTTTCTTGTTTCTTTTTCAGTGTCAGACGTGTGGAAGATTTAGACCGAGAGCATGTCTGGCAAGAAAGCGGGAAAGAGCTCCGAGATGGAGAAGATGCTACGCACCTTGGTAAACTGGGTAGCGGTGATCGACCGGAAAATGGGTAAAGTGGACGTAATCGGTCGAGGCTTAGCGGACGTCAAGAAGCAGTTGGCAGCCCAGAACACCCACTCGGGACGGCCAAAAAAGGTAATAGGGCCGGCCTTGCCGGATGTCGCCCCGAAGGGTAAGAAAAGTAGGGGGAGGGCAGGTTCTAGGGAGGCCCCAGTCCCAGAAATGCCTCCACCGAGCCCAGTCGCGCCGGTGGATAGCCCGGTACCAGGTCCGGATGTGGGTTTACCAATCCCCCTAGTAATAACGCCAGTCGGGGATGACCAAATGCCCCCAGAATTGGCCCTTCAGTTAGCGGCAGTACTACCTTGGCTAAAGAAGGGAGCAGGGGGAACAGTGGCTGCGGGTGATCCGACGGAGGAAGCCAGACTAATAATTGAGCAGTTGCGGCAGTCAAGGGATGCCGGGACAGCGAATGTACCTTGTATTTCCCCACAGGCGGTGACGGGGGTCACGACGGATGATGGTTGAACGAAGACAACAGACACGGCGGCCGAACCCGGTAAGAGACCATTGCCATTGGCAGGGGAGAGTTCAGTGCCTTCGAGGCGGGAACGTTTGTCTCAGCACATTCTGGCGGCCACAAAGGAAATGATATGGGGGGACAAATACATCAATATGTTTTCCCTTTTGACTGACCATCGAGAGATGGAATATGCAAAGACCCAGAAGGATTAGTGGCACCCCAGCGTATAGCGGGCCAAGATGGCCGAATTCAGGGTCGACGAGACCATGGTGAACTGGGTCAGGGCTTTTTCTGTTTTCACTGCAGTTATGGGGGAGGGTAGACCTGAAGTGTTGCCCGACTTAACATTTTATCAGAACAGGATCATGAATTTCTATGCAATGTACAGGATTGAGGTGGTGCCTTGGAGGCAAACATCTTCGCCCGTCGATATCTTGGCTTTGACCCCCTGGCTGAACCGATACCCAGATAATGTATCTGCCGGGATTTTGAGGAATGGCTTTCTGTATGGCTTCAGAATCCCGGCGGGAAATTTTCGGGGGAGCCCCGTATGTAAGAACTAACTGTCCATTCAACATAACCCAGCGGTGGCCGCCAGAAAAATAGCGAAAGAGGTCAGCTTGGGACGGGTGGCAGGGCCATTTGCAAGCCCGCCAGTGGACGAATTTTGTGTGTTCACCTCTAGGAGTGGTCCCGAAAAAGGACCCGGGGGAGTATAGACTCATTCACAATCTGTCGGCCCCAAAGGGGGCCTCGGTGAATGAGACCATTGACCCTGAAGTGTGCTCAGTTCGATACGCATCGTTCGATGATGCCGTCGTTCTGCTGAATCGCCTGGGCCCCGGTGCACTGTTGGCAAAATCAGACATCGAATCGGCATTCAGGTTGCTCCCGGTACATCCTCAGGACCAGCGCTTGTTGGGATTCACGTTTCAAGGGAAGTATTTCATGGATAAATGTATGCCCATGGGTTGTTCAATTTCATGTGCCTATTTTGAGATGTTCAGCTCCTTTTTGGAATGGGCGTTCACCGAGGCCACGGGGCATAGACGGGTGATGCATTATCTTGATGACTTCCTTTTTCTAGGTCCGGCGGACACTGCGGAATGTGCGCAAACACTACGGGACTTCTGCACGCTCATGCGCAAGTTTGGGGTCCCATTAGCGCCAGGTAAGACAGTGGGGCCATCTACCGCACTAGAGTTTTTGGGGATTGAGCTCGACTCAGTGGAAGGATGTTTCCGTCTGCCAATTGAAAAAGTGGCCAAGTTCAGGGCTTCCTTGATACAATGTCTCAGTAAGGACAAGGTGACCCTACACCAGTTGCAACAGACAGTGGGTCAGCTTAATTTTGCCTTAAAAGTGATACCGATGGCTCGCCCGTTCTCACGTTCCATTGCGCAAGCTATGGTATGCCTCAAGGAGGGTCACCACCGCACTAGACTGTCGGCAGAGGTTCGCCAGGACATGCGCATTTGGTTGGCATTCCTGGCGGATTTCAACGGTCGAGTGGCGTGGAACAAACCCCGGCATCGTCTGACGAACTGGGTTTGTGGACCGACTCGGCTGGGAGCGTGGGATTTGGCACAATTTTTGGTAACCGGTGGTTGGCGCAAACATGGCCGTCGTGGTGGCACTCAAGTGGCCTTACAGGTAACATTGGGTTCTTGGAGATATTCCCCATCTGGGTGGCTCTGCTGGCATGGCCGGAAGACTTTAGGAACCGCTCAGTGGTGCTCTGGTCGGACAACATGACGGTGGTCGAGTGCATTAATCACCAGGCAGCACGCTGCAAGTGGATATTGAGATTGTTGAAGGAAATTGTATTGCGATGCATGAGATTGAATGTACAGTTCAGGGCAAAACATGTGCCGGGTGTACTGAATAATGCAACTCTCTCGTTCACACATGCAGGCTTTTCAGGGGTTATCTACCCACAGCGGAACTAGTAGCGGCACCATTCACCGAAGCACTATGGCAGATCGGTGCCCCGGATTACAAGACCTCGTGGCAGCCAGCTTAGCGCCCAGGACGAGGAAAGCTTATAAGGTAGCGTTTCGTTCATACTGCACCTCTTTAGGGCTGGTGGGGAGCCATAGCTGGGGGCGGGAAGAATCCTTCCTCGGGTTTTTGGTGGCACTTCATAAGGAAGGCCGATCGGCGGCAACTGCCAACAGATATAGGGCAGCCATATCATTCATGGCGCAACTCCATGGGGTACGGGACCCAACGGGTTCCTTCTTAGTCAGGAAAGCGCTCCGCGGTTGGCAGCGCCTGGAAGGTCGCAGACAAGATACAAGGCACCCGATTGGGCTAGACAGGTTGTCCCTGCTACTAGCAAAGCTAGATGAGACATGCTCCTCGCCCTGCGAGGTAATTCTGTTCCGAGCGACTTTCGCATTCCACGGGGCCATGCGGGTAAGTGAACTCGTAGCAAGGAACAAGAAGGATGTTGAGGGAGGTCTATGCAGGGATCATGTTCAAGTACGAGGTGATTCTCTGCTGATCTAGATAGCCAGGTCCAAGACAGAACAGGAGGCTTTGGGGAATAGTGTGGTTTTTGCAGCGCGCCCAAAGGCGCTCCTGTTGTCCCATAAGGTACTTAGAGGACTACCTGGCTCAGAGGTCGACAACATGGAGGGGGACCATGCTTAGACACAAGGATGGCACCCCGCTGACGAGATTTCAGTTCCGGAGGGTGCTGGCAATTACGATTGCTGCGGCGGGCTTGAACCTGTGCGATTTTGGGACCCACTCATTCAGCATAGGGGCCGCTACTGAGGCTACGGCTCGGGGTCTGGGTGCAGAGGAAGTGAAGCAGTTAGGCCGTTGGTCCTCGAACTGTTTCAAGAGGTATATGCGACTGCACATGTTGTAAAAGACTGATGAAATGCACTCACGCTTGTTGTCTTTTGTTTGGATTACAGTTTCGCGAGCCTGTGACGCGGGGCGGAAATTGGGATCGACTCAACATCAGAGGACCAGCGGTCAAGGATCACCGACTGGAGATCAAGTGGTATGGGTCGTGGGCCACTCATACGTGAGGCGTGCCGGGGACGTATTCAAGGCAGGTGACTGGGGAATACGGGTTCAGAGTGACCTTCCATGGGAAGGGAGGCCTCTGTTTTGACCAATTTCAAACCTTTGTGGAGGAACTCGTAGGGCGGCAAAGGTCACCGCCATCTGTAATCATAGTGCACCTGGGGGGCAATGACTTGGTAAGACAGGGAAGACGGGTGTTAGTTGAACACATATTGTCGGCAGTCAGCTGGTTGGCTAGGAGGCTCCGGGGTGTACGATTGCATGGTCCCACATGATCCCCAGAAGAATCTGGCGGGGGGGTATCTCTGTGACGGCGTTGAACCACTCGGTAAAGAGGGTCAACAACAAAATTGAGAAATTGTTTCGTTCCACGCATTTGCAAAGCATTCCCCATGGGTGTATTTGGGGTGATCACTGTTACTTGAATGATGGGGTTCACCTGTCCAGGGCTGGGAAAGATCTACTCATAGGAGACTTCATAGCATGGCTAGTGGCATTGAGGAGACATGACCTTTAGGAGGTGTGGGGGGGCCGGATAGTCGGTCAACTATTCGGCCTGTGGCGGTAAGGTCATGATTGGTGAGCAGTGATTTCAAGGTCCCTAGGGGGGGGCGCCACCCAGTACGGATGGGAGCGCCCGGGGGGAGGTGGCCATTGGCCCCTCCCACGGGGAGGCAGCACCCACTACAGATGGGTCGCCTAGGGGGAGACGGCCATAGGCCCCTCCCAAGGGGAGACGGCTATATGCCCCTCCTACGAATTTCCCAGGGGCCGGATATCCGCTCCGGCGGAAGAGAGTGTGGGGAAGGGAGGGAAGTCCACGCTGTCCTTCTTACGGATACCTCGCCCGAGAACTCGGACAACCTTTAAGATGGCGTCGAGTGAAAGGGGGCCCCCACGACAAGGGAAGTTACAGTTGGCAGCAAGGGTAAAGTCCTCTGCGCATGCGCCACTCACACCGTGAGGGCGGGAATTTGGTAGTAGGGATCTGACACCGGTTAAGACCTTGCCGTTGGCCCTTAATGCTAGGATGTACAATTTTATTTTAGAATGTTATGCATTTTCAGGATGCTAGACTCGGCTAGGAAACCTTTGTATTAGAGATTTGTTAAGGTTAGCCAAAGAACTTGTCTACATCAAAATGTAATGGAAAAATTGTACATGAATGAATGAATGAATTCGGATTTCTAAAGCGCGGGTAGCTGCCCTGAGGCATGATTCATGAAACGTTTTAATTTAAAGTTTTAAATTTTGTTTCATATTTTAATAAATACGGCCGGGGGGGTGACTCCCCCCCGCCTTCCAAAAAGTTCAAACTTGTGTCTGTCTCCTCCCATGGGGAATTGGTGTTGGGAGGGGGTGGGGGGCATCCCGGCCCATATGGAAAGGGAAGACCACTCGGTCCCCCCGAACATATGGATGGGTGCCCCGATCCCCCCGGGAAACCGTTGTGGGCGGGGGGCGTGTCTCGGCTGGTATGCCCAAAGCGGCGTAGCCGGAGAACGCCCTTTCCCGCCCAGAAGGGGTTGTCCTAGACACCCGCCCGGAAGTCCGCACACGGAGGGGCGTACCTGAGGCAGGCCCCCGCCCTCCCGCAGATGGATAAATAGAGCGGGAATCCAACGAAGCATCCTCTTGTTCCGGTGCTCTGAAGGCTGCACCACTCGTCGCTCGTGAGCCCTCGAAGGAACAAGCGGCAATTTTGAGAACTTGTAATCTTTCTTGTTTCTTTTTCAGTGTCAGACGTGTGGAAGATTTAGACCGAGAGCATGTCTGGCAAGAAAGCGGGAAAGAGCTCCGAGATGGAGAAGATGCTACGCACCTTGGTAAACTGGGTAGCGGTAATCGACCGGAAAATGGGTAAAGTGGACGTAATCGGTCGAGGCTTAGCGGACGTCAAGAAGCAGTTGGCAGCCCAGAACACCCACTCGGGACGGCCAAAAAAGGTAATAGGGCCGGCCTTGCCGGATGTCGCCCCGAAGGGTAAGAAAAGTAGGGGGAGGGCAGGTTCTAGGGAGGCCCCAGTCCCAGAAATGCCTCCACCGAGCCCAGTCGCGCCGGTGGATAGCCCGGTACCAGGTCCGGATGTGGGTTTACCAATCCCCGTAGTAATAACGCCAGTCGGGGATGACCAAATGCCCCCAGAATTGGCCCTTCAGTTAGCGGCAGTACTACCTTGGCTAAAGAAGGGAGCAGGGGGAACAGTGGCTGCGGGTGATCCGACGGAGGAAGCCAGACTAATAATTGAGCAGTTGCGGCAGTCAAGGGATGCCGGGACAGCGAATGTACCTTGTATTTCCCCACAGGCGGTGACGGGGGTCACGACGGATGATGGTTGAACGAAGACAACAGACACGGCGGCCGAACCCGGTAAGAGACCATTGCCATTGGCAGGGGAGAGTTCAGTGCCTTCGAGGCGGGAACGTTTGTCTCAGCACATTCTGGCGGCCACAAAGGAAATGATATGGGGGGACAAATACATCAATATGTTTTCCCTTTTGACTGACCATCGAGAGATGGAATATGCAAAGACCCAGAAGGATTAGTGGCACCCCAGCGTATAGCGGGCCAAGATGGCCGAATTCAGGGTCGACGAGACCATGGTGAACTGGGTCAGGGCTTTTTCTGTTTTCACTGCAGTTATGGGGGAGGGTAGACCTGAAGTGTTGCCCGACTTAACATGTTATCAGAACAGGATCATGAATTTCTATGCAATGTACGGGATTGAGGTGGTGCCTTGGAGGCAAACATCTTCGCCCATCGATATCTTGGCTTTGACCCCCTGGCTGAACCGATACCCAGATAATGTATCTGCCGGGATTTTGAGGAATGGCTTTCTGTATGGCTTCAGAGTCCCGGCGGGAAATTTTCGGGGGAGCCCCGTCTGTAAGAACTAACTGTCCATTCAACATAACCCAGCGGTGGCCGCCAGGAAAATAGCGAAAGAGGTCAGCTTGGGACGGGTGGCAGGGCCATTTGCAAGCCCGCCAGTGGCCGAATTTTGTGTGTTCACCTCTAGGAGTGGTCCCGAAAAAGGACCCGGGGGAGTATAGACTCATTCACAATCTGTCGGCCCCAAAGGGGGCCTCGGTGAATGAGGCCATTGACCCTGAAGTGTGCTCAGTTCGATACGCATCGTTCGATGATGCCGTCGTTCTGCTGAATCGCCTGGGCCCCGGTGCACTGTTGGCAAAATCAGACATCGAATCGGCATTCAGGTTGCTCCCGGTACATCCTCAGGACCAGCGCTTGTTGGGATTCACGTTTCAAGGGAAGTATTTCATGGATAAATGTATGCCCATGGGTTGTTCAATTTCATGTGCCTATTTTGAGATGTTCAGCTCCTTTTTGGAATGGGCGTTCATCGAGGCCACGGGGCATAGACGGGTGATGCATTATCTTGATGACTTCCTTTTTCTAGGTCCGGCGGACACTGCGGAATGTGCGCAAACACTACGGGACTTCTGCACGCTCATGCGCAAGTTTGGGGTCCCATTAGCGCCAGGTAAGACAGTGGGGCCATCTACCTCACTAGAGTTTTTGGGGATTGAGCTCGACTCAGTGGAAGGATGTTTCCGTCTGCCAATTGAAAAGGTGGCCAAGTTCATGGCTTCCTTGATACAATGTCTCAGTAAGGACAAGGTGACCCTACACCAGTTGCAACAGACAGTGGGTCAGCTTAATTTTGCCTTAAAAGTGATACCGATGGCTCGCCCGTTCTCACGTTCCATTGCGCAAGCTATGGTATGCCTCAAGGAGGGTCACCACCGCACTAGACTGTCGTCAGAGGTTCGCCAGGACATGCGCATTTGGTTGGCATTCCTGGCGGATTTCAACGGTCGAGTGGCGTGGAACAAACCCCGGCATCGTCTGACGAACTGGGTTTGTGGACCGACTCGGCTGGGAGCGTGGGATTTGGCACAATTTTTGGTAACCGGTGGTCGGCGCAAACATGGCCGTCGTGGTGGCACTCAAGTGGCCTTACAGGTAACATTGGGTTCTTGGAGCTATTCCCCATCTGGGTGGCTCTGCTGGCATGGCCGGAAGACTTTAGGAACCGCTCAGTGGTGTTCTGGTCGGACAACATGCCGGTGGTCGAGTGCATTAATCACCAGGCAGCACGCTGCAAGTGGATATTGAGATTGTTGAAGGAAATTGTATTGCGATGCATGAGATTGAATGTACAGTTCAGGGCAAAACATGTGCCGGGTGTACTGAATAATGCAACTCTCTCGTTCACACATGCAGGCTTTTCAGGGGTTATCTACCCACAGCGGAACTAGTAGCGGCACCATTCACCGAAGCACTATGGCAGATCGGTGCCCCGGATTACAAGACCTCGTGGCAGCCAGCTTAGCGCCCAGGACGAGGAAAGCTTATAAGGGAGCGTTTCGTTCATACTGCGCCTCTTTAGGGCTGGTGGGGAGCCATAGCTGGGGGCGGGAAGAATCCTTCCTCTGGTTTTTGGTGGCACTTCATAAGGAAGGCCGATCGGCGGCAACTGCCAACAGATATAGGGCAGCCATATCATTCATGGCGCAACTCCATGGGGTACGGGACCCAACGGGTTCCTTCTTAGTCAGGAAAGCGCTCCGCGGTTGGCAGCGCCTGGAAGGTCGCAGACAAGATACAAGGCACCTGATTGGGCTAGACAGGTTGTCCCTGCTACTAGCAAAGCTAGATGAGACATGCTCCTCGCCCTGCGAGGTAATTCTGTTCCGAGCGACTTTCGCATTCCACGGGGCCATGCGGGTAAGTGAACTCGTAGCAAGGAACAAGAAGGATGTTGAGGGAGGTCTATGCAGGGATCATGTTCAAGTACGAGGTGATTCTCTGCTGATCTCGATAGCCAGGTCCAAGACAGAACAGGAGGCTTTGGGGAATAGTGTGGTTTTTGCAGCGCGCCCAAAGGCGCTCCTGTTGTCCCATAAGGTACTTAGAGGACTACCTGGCTCAGAGGTCGACAACATGGAGGGGGACCCTGCTTAGACACAAGGATGGCACCCCGCTGACGAGATTTCAGTTCCGGAGGGTGCTTGCAATTACGATTGCTGCGGCGGGCTTGAACCCGTGCGATTTTGGGACCCACTCATTCAGGATAGGGGCCGCTACTGAGGCTACGGCTCGGGGTCTGGGTGCAGAGGAAGTGAAGCAGTTAGGCCGTTGGTCCTCGAACTGTTTCAAGAGGTATGTGCGACTGCACATGTTGTAAAAGACTGATGAAATGCACTCACGCTTGTTGTCTTTTGTTTGGATTACAGTTTCGCGAGCCTGTGACGCGGGGCGGAAATTGGGATCGACTCAACATCAGAGGACCAGCGGTCAAGGATCACCGACTGGAGATCAAGTGGTATGGGTCGTGGGCCACTCATACGTGAGGCGTGCCGGGGACGTATTCAAGGCAGGTGACTGGGGAATACGGGTTCAGAGTGACCTTCCATGGGAAGGGAGGCCTCTGTTTTGACCAATTTCAAACCTTTGTGGAGGAACTCGTAGGGCGGCAAAGGTCACCGCCATCTGTAATCATAGTGCACCTGGGGGGCAATGACTTGGTAAGACAGGGAAGACGGGTGTTAGTTGAACACATATTGTCGGCAGTCAGCTGGTTGGCTAGGAGGCTCCCGGGGTGTACGATTGCATGGTCCCACATGATCCCCAGAAGAATCTGGCGGGGGGGTATCTCTGTGACGGCGTTGAACCACTCGGTAAAGAGGGTCAACAACAAAATTGAGAAATTGTTTCGTTCCACGCATTTGCAAAGCATTCCCCATGGGTGTATTTGGGGTGATCACTGTTACTTGAATGATGGGGTTCACCTGTCCAGGGCTGGGAAAGATTTACTCATAGGAGACTTCATAGCATGGCTAGTGGCATTGAGGAGACATGACCTTTAGGAGGTGTGGGGGGGCCGGATAGTCGGTCAACTATCCGGCCTGTGGCGGTAAGGTCATGATTGGTGAGCAGTGATTTCAAGGTCCCTAGGGGGGGGCGCCACCCAGTACGGATGGGAGCGCCCGGGGGGAGGTGGCCATTGGCCCCTCCCACGGGGAGGCAGCACCCACTACGGATGGGTCGCCTAGGGGGAGACGGCCATAGGCCCCTCCCAGGGGAGACGGCTATATGCCCCTCCTACGAATTTCCCAGGGGCCGGATATCCGCTCCGGCGGAAGAGAGTGTGGGGAAGGGAGGGGAGTCCACGCTGTCCTTCTTACGGATACCTCGCACGAGAACTCGGACAACCTTTAAGATGGCCTCGAGTGAAAGGGGGCCCCCACGACAAGGGAAGTTACAGTTGGCAGCAAGGGTAAAGTCCTCTGGGCATGCGCCACTCACACCGTGAGGGCGGGAATTTGGTAGTAGGGATCTGACACCGGTTAAGACCTTGCCGTTGGCCCTTAATGCTAGTATGTACAATTTTATTTTAGAATGTTATGCATTTTCAGGATGCTAGACTCGGCTAGGAAAACTTTGCATTAGAGATTTGTTAAGGTTAGCCAAAGAACTTGTCTACATCAAAATGTAATGGAAAAATTGTACATGATTCATTAAACGTTTTAATTTAAAGTTTTAAATTTTGTTTCATATTTTAATAAATACGGCCGGGGGGGTGACTCCCCCCCGCCTTCCAAAAAGTTCAAACTTGTGTCTGTCTCCTCCCATGGGGAATTGGTGTTTCGGAGGGGGTGGTGGGCATCCCGGCCCATAATGGGATGAAAAATTAAGAGAAACATTTGGTTAGAAGGGGAGACGCGGTAACCGCAATTAAAATGGTGGCCACCCGCGCCTCAGTTAAGTGGTACCATTGAAAAACAGCCTGTCCCAAAATAAAGAAGAAAAGGTAACATGCAGACCAAGTCCAGGACAAGGCAGCGTTGAGGAGGCTGTACTACTGTAAAATTCACCAGGGCTTCATGGAACTGTGCGAGCAAGTCAGCCCAAAATAGCGCCCACTTGCGTCGCGTCTGAGAGGAAAGTCCCCGGGAGTTAGAACATCGGACCCAAGCAGGCGGAGCAGTCCAAACGGGGTCCACTGACTCAGCACATACTCCGATAATGGTATTCAGCACGCCGGTGAAAGAGAACAGCTTATAAGCGGCTGTAAAACAGATAAGAGCCCCGCCGAGTCCCAGAGCTCAAGCCGTGTCAGCCATTTCACCGCGGTTTCCAAGCCACGCCCCAAGTGTATGCCAGTATTAACCATTTTTAAAAGGGAGAGCACAAACACTTTACCATTGATTAGCAGGGTTAAAGTGCTCACAGCTCTACAAACTGACAAAAATGAATTGAGCAGAGGAAGGCAAAAATCTGAGGTGAACGTTCAGGAAAAAGCCAGGTCCAATGTGTCCCCCCTCCAGTCAATTGGTAGGGTAGACAAACAAATTCCTTGATGGGCTTCTCTGCTCAAGTGATAGCACAATCTCCCTCTTCTGAAGTGACCCTTGCAGTTGTATGACTCTCTGAACCTAGTTGGATCCCTTGGGTAACATTAACCTGAGTGACGGCCCATGGGGACCATCAATGTCATCATCTGTGGTGCCCATCTGTGATGATCCTGACCAAAATCTGCTCACAAATGCATCCCAGTAGCAGACAGTACCTCCACGGTCACCAAGATAAAGTGCCCAACTCTGCCCCTTGGATCAGACTTCTGTCGCAAATCCAGGAAAAACCCAGCTCAAAGGGACAGCAAACAAAGTGCTCTGACAGCTGTATATCGGAATTCAGGGCCTGGGCCATCCACCACCAGGTCTTGGGCAGGCCTCACTTCTAGCTTTGAGGCTAGCAAGGAGTTCCCTACTAGCTCCAGCTTTACCTGACCTCTTAGGTTTCCTAGAATGGGGGCGAAGGCACCAGTTTTTAGGCACCCGGCTTCCACTCTATCTCTCACCATTTCAGAGGTGGTATACTGAGACTGGACTCTCAGGCCAGGGCCCGTAAAAGGAGGCTGCACTGATGCTAGGCAAGCCAGGATATTTCTGTCACCTTGAGGCTGTCAGTGCAGCCAAGCTCCCACTCTATTTAGTAAATCCACAGGTGCAAGAAAAATTTAAGGAATGGAATGGAATAGGCTTTTGTATAGCGCATGGGTACACGGGGGCAGCCCAGCGCTGCAACAGGACTGCGAAAGGGAGAGGGGGGGGCACTCAGGGGAAGAGCCAGGTCTTCACCTTTTTCCGAAGGCCAGGTGGTTGGGTTCTTTTCTGAGAGCAAGGGGGAGGGAATTCCAGAGCTTGGCTGAATTATATGAGAAGAGGCGGCCCCCGATCTAGACCTTCTGATTCTAGGGACCGCTGCCAGATGAAGTTCGTCCGAGTGAAGACTTCTTAAGGCCTTATAGGATCTGACTAGGGCCATGATGAGGGGTGGACCATTTCCCTTCAAATATTTGTGGGCAATACATAAAGCCTTGAAGTGTACCGGAAGCAAGTGGAGGGATCGGAGAGTGGGTTTGGCTGAGCAGCGGCGGCTCGTTCCAGTGAGTAATCACGCCGTTGAGTTCTGCACAACCTGTAGCTTGGCAATAACTGAGATGGGGGGCACCCAGATAGAGGGAGTTGCCAAAATCTAACCTGGACACGATCAGGGCCTGAATCTGGAGTTTTTTGGCTTGACTGGGGAGCAGGGGGAGGATGTTTTGGATCGTTCTGAGAATGCCATAACACGCAGCGGCGGTCTTTCGTGCTTGGATCTTAAATGAGAGTTCTTGGTCTAGCCAGATTCCCAGGCTCTTTATTTCGTTTTTGGGAATGGGGGCTGGGCCCATGCAGGCTGGCCACATGTTGCTCGATTTTAGGCTCAGCTGATTGCCTAGCACCATCAGTTCAGTTTTGTCACCATTGAGCTTCAGATGGGAAAGTCACATCCAGTTGGTGACTTCCTTGAGGCAGGAGTGGAGATCAATGGGTGACTGCTTGGCCTGATTTAGTTCGACGACCAGCGGGGTATCATCCGCGTATGTGAATATATGGACCCCGAAGGGGGATACAATGTCCGCCAAAGGGGCCATATACACATTCAAAAGGGTGGGGCTCAGGGAGGAGCCCTGAAGAACTCTGCACTGCAGAGGGAGGGATTTAGATAGGGTATCTCCTTTGAATACTTGAAAGTGTCTGTTTTCTAAGAATGCTTAGAACAACAAGAGAGAGAGGGAAGAGGCACTCTTAAACCCCCTGTAAATCAATATATAACAACAAAAGAGTGACTTGAACGAGCAAATGAAAGAATGCCCTAATACACATTAGAAAAAAATCAGAAACTTAAAGCACAACATATTGTGTTAAAATAACCCTCACTCACCGACCTGGTCGGTGACATGCTTCATCATAGGGTTCTACCAGAAAAGCCCAGTGCTTCCCTGGTATGCTTCCACACCTAAATTACAGCGGAGCAGGATGTTCAAATGCATGTGTGCATCAGTGTTGAAGTGCAAAGAGGTGATGGTTAAAAAGTAACTAGCGCTAACCCATCCACTATTTTATTCAAGGTTGGCCAGATACCATTAAAAACGTGAAACGGATGAATGTCAGTTCTATAAAGTAATTGGTATCAACCTATTTTTGACATTTCTAATAAGCGGTCAACATGTTTCAGCTTTTCAGTGCTATTAGCGAAGCATTCGTCAGGACCTATATCTGAGTTTCACGGCGGTATGCACACTCTAAGGCGCACCCTAACCTGTGAAACTGTGCGAAGTGGTACAACTCACGGTTATACCCCGGTGATCTTGTGTAGATTTCAAAAGATCTTGAAAGAACCTGCAAAAAAGATATACATATCAAACTGCTATAGCATCTGCATTGTGTGGACAAAGTGCAGGTTAATTAAGCAGTCATTGACGTAGTGCTTATTTCCTTATTTCTTAAAATGTATCTAATCTTTAAATATTTCAGAAAAAATATATCATACATCATCATGTAAGATGCACGCAATTGCGACCATAAGACAAAACCAAAGTGTTAAGCTTACGTGACTAAAATAGAGGAGTTTTTTTTTTTATCCGACTGAGCAAACTTGACTGTGCAAAATATCCCAAAAATTGTTTGTGTTACTAACTTTTCGAGCCTTAGCAATACGGTAAAAATATAATCAATCGAAATTGGTCTCTGTTGAAAGATGGAGAATAAATTACCTTACCAACACCGCTTTTTGCATTTAGTAGAAACGGAACCATCCATAATGAGTTAGTATACACATAGAGAGAAACTCATGTGGCACAACAAATGAGCCTGTTGGATGGCAAGAGAGGAGTGCAGAACTTCCCATGTGGCAGCTGTGGAAATTGAGATTCCATTACAGTCGGTCATACTATTGATCACAATGGAAAACGACATCGGTAGAGAACAATGATGAGTTGTAAAACTAAAAATTGTATCTATCTGATACTATGCCCTTGTAATAAAGGTTACGAAGGTGGGACAAAAAGAGAGATATGGATCAGATTAAATGAGCACAGGTCAGCCATTAGAAATAATGAAAGAAATGCCCCTCGCACAGAAGATCAGTTACAGTGCAAGCAAACAGAAAAAGATATCAAGTAGTGTGTACTCGAATGCATCAGAGGCTCCAATAGCGGAGGTGATTTGGATACTAAAAGGAAAAAAAGAGAGCAGTTCTTTATGAGTAAATTTGACAATTATAAGACAGGGCTCAATAAAAGGGAAGAGTAGGAACGGCTGATGTTTTAGATCATACAGGACCCTTGTTTTTAAAGAAAAAATTGGGCCAAAGAGTTTTATGTATAAATATCAAAGTTAATAAAAGTTTTTTTATATATATATATATTTTATAGTCTCTTATGCTCGGCAGATACGTATGTTGTTCAACATAGATAGGTTTATACACACTATAAAACAGTATAGTAAATAAAATGTTAGATTTTTTGGGGAGGATATTTGGTACGAATAACATGCACCATTTAGAGTTGGCCATTTAGGAAAAAAGTAGTATCTGTGTGTAAGGTAGTGCATGGGTATTTTGTATAATTAATTGGTATAAGAATAGGTAAAATATGTGACTAAATCCTGTAACTCACTATATCAGGGGGAATTAGTAAAAGCGCAAGCAAGGGAGTAAAAATGATTTTATAACAAGCCCGCTTTTTGCATTTAGGAGCAACGGAACCCTCCATAATGAGTTAGTATACACATAGAGAGAAACTCATGTGGCACAACAAATGAGCCTGTTGGATGGCAAGAGAGGAGTGCAGAACTTCCCATGTGGCAGCTGTGGAAATTGAGATTCCATTACAGTCGGTCATACTATTGAGCATAATGGGAAACAACATCGGTAGAGAACAATGATGAATTGTAAAACTAAAAATTGTATCTATCTGATACTATGCCCTTAATAAAGGTTACGAAGGTGGGACAAAAAGAGAGATATGGATCAGGTTAAATGAGCACAGGTCAGCCATTAGAAATAATGAAAGAAATGCCCCTCGCACAGAAGATCGGTTAGAGTGCAAGCAAACAGAAAAAGATATCAAGTAGTTTGTATTCGAATGCATCAGTGGTTCAAGTAGCAGGGGTGATTTGGATACCAAAAGGAAAAAAAGAGAGCAGTTCTTTATGAGTAAATTTGACACTTATAAGACAGGGCTCAATAAAAGGGAAGCGTGGGAACGCCTGATGTTTTAGATGATACAGTCCCCTTGTTTTTAAAGAAAAAATTGGGCCAAAGAGTTTTATGTGTAAATATCAAAGTTAATAAAAGTTTTTTATATATATATATATATATATATATATATATATATATATATATATATATATATATATATATATATATATATATATATTTTTATAGTCACTTATGCTCAGCAGATACGTATGTTGTCCAACATAGATACGTTTATACACACTATAGAACAGTATAGTAAATAAAATGTTAGATTTTTTGGGGAGGATATTTGGTATGAATAACACGCACCATTTAGAGTTGGCCACTTAGGAAAAAAATAGTATCTGTGTGAAAGGTAGTGCATGGGTATTTTGTATATTTAATTGGTGTAAGAATAGGTAAAATATGTGACTAAATCCTGTAACTTACTATATCAGGGGGAATTAGTGAAAGCGCAAGCAAAGGAGTAAAAATTATTTTATAACAAAAACAGTATATGAAATTGTTTTATTAAGGATGAGGCACTGTTTTTAGTATAGATTTTACACTAAGGTGTCAATAAAGTTAACATATTTTGAGAAAACTGGAAAAAATGTAGAAACCAGTACCTTTGCACACGTGCAATGCACATAAATCTTGCCATTTTAATTAAAGGAGGACGGGGAGCGCAACACATTTCCCATGTAAAAAGAAATAGAATGCCCAATCGCGTGGACGGGAACAGCCAAGAACTAACGGTAAGCATAATGGCGCTGGATTCATGTGAAGACTTAGGCCCCTGCATGAGATGCATAGGGGGACCGGAGGTCAACATGCATTGAATTAGATATCAGACTCATAGTACTTGGATAAACTAAAAACTCTAAGGTAAATAAAGGAAACTGGGATCTCCATGCTCAAAGTAGTTTGGCGATTGGACTACACTATACTTCGGTATACAGACAAAATACCGAGTACAAAATATCAATTTACACAAAAATCGACTTCAAAATATAGAATGGACAAAATATCGACTGGACAGGATATAGTCATCAAAAATATTGTTTTTAAGGTAAGTAATGTAATATCAATTTTTATAAATACAGAAAGTCAAAATATCGAAGAATTTAATATAGGTTATTAAAATTATTGAAATTTTAATAATATCACATTTCTGAAAGTGTTTTGTATGTTAGTATATGTGTGCAAAGTGTATATTTTTTGGAATTTATTTTAAGTAATGAATTTTATATTATTTAATTTTTGTTTAATTTAATTCTGTAGCGGGTTGTGGGTTTATAGGGGAATAGGGTGGGAAGTAATTTAATTATAATTAATTAAATATGTGAATTTATTTATTGGTATTTATTTTGAATAAATTGGTAATTAATTTTTAATCGGTAATTATTTAATTCGTAATTGGTAATTAATTTTTATTATTTTAATAATTGATAATTAAGTGAATGTTATTAATTTATTTTTTATAGCGGGTTGTGGGTTTATAGGGAATAGGGTGGGAAGTAATTTAATTTCAATTAATTAAATATTTTAATTTATATATTGGTATTCCTTTTGAAAAAATGTTTAATTGATTTTTTAATTGGTAATTAATTAATTCTTAATTGGTATTTAATTGTTATTCATGGGTTAATTGATAATTATGTGAATTTAATTAATTTATTTTCCGTAGTGGGTTGTGGGTTTATAGGGGAATAGGGTGGGAAGTTATTTAATTGTAGTTAATTAAATGCTTTTATTTATTTATTGGTATTTATTTTGAATTAATTGGTAATTACATTTTCTTTTTTAATTAATTAATTGTAAATTGGTAATTAATTTGTATTAATAGTTAATGAATTTTAATATATATATATTTTTAAATGATTCGTTATTATATTGTAATACATTGGTATTTACTTTTAATTTTTTTATTAGTATTGATATTTACTTTATTTTTAATAATATATTAAATATTTACTTTCTCTACTGTTAAGCTCACTAGAGTGGGAATAGTAATTTTTACCCACACTATCCAACACTTTCCCTACTGTTGTACTCTCTGGAGTGGGAATAGTAAATTGTACCCCTACCCTATCCAACGCTTTCCCTACTGTTGCACTCATAATAGTAAATTTTACCCATGCTATCCAACACTTTCCCTACTGTTGCACTCTCTGGAGTGGGAATAGTAATTTTTACCCCTACGCTATCCAACGCTATCCCTACTGTTGCACTCATTGGAGTGGAAATAGTAATTTTTACCCCTACGCTATCCAACACTTTCCCTACCGTTGCACTCTCTGGAGTGGGAATAGTAAATGTTACCCCTACGCTATCCAACGCTTTCCCTACTTTTTCACTCAATGGAGTGGGAATAGTAATTTTTCCCCTACACTATTCAACGCTTTCCCGACTGTTGCACTCACAATAGTAAATGTTATCCTCCTGCTATCCTATGGTAAAAATATTGCATGTTTTTCATTAATATCATGTGAAAATATATATATATATATATTTTCCCAAGAAGTCTGCTCCAAAAGAAGAAGACTAGGCGGCACTCGAGGTTCGTGGTGTCAACCAATTTATTTTTAAACCATGGGCATGACGCGTTTCGGGGTTTACTTCCTTTTTCAAATGCCCCCCTGGTTCAGTTCGCCACTGTTACTCACAGTTCCCCTCATTTCAAATAGTGTCCTTCCCACTTCCTCAAGTAGTGTGGGCAGCCTGGAAGACACGGCCTGGATCCGCCTCTATTACCACAAGTGGACAACATTTCCCAGCATGCAGCGTCCATCACACGCTGGTGGCGGTCCCAGTATCGGTACAATTTATCAGGTGAATGACCGATGTGCCATGTAGTCAGGCGGGGATTGCAGTAATTGTTCTGGGCACTCGCTGTTGGCAGTCACGGTCCTCGCCCCCTGCCTCGCACATCAGTCCATCGCGGAGCAGAGAACACAATTGAAGTAAAAGTGTGGTCCCATTCAAGTATGGACTGCGCATCCGCAGCAACATCCGATCCAGACTTCATGCGGGGCGGTCAGAGGGTCTTCCATGTAGTGACCCCCTTTGACACTTGCGGGGGGTGCTCTCCTCACGCGCTTGCCACAGACACGTTATGTTTTCCCAAGAAGTCTGCTTCAAAAGAAGAAGACTAGGCGGCACTCGAGGTTCGTGGTGTCAACCAATTTATTTTTAAACCATGGGCATGACGCGTTTCGGGGTTTACTTCCTTTTTCAAATGCCCCCCTGGTTCAGTTCGCCACTGTTACTCACAGTTCCCCTCATTTCAAATAGTGTCCTTCCCACTTCCTCAAGTAGTGTGGGCAGCCTGGAAGACACGGCCTGGATCCGCCTCTATTACTACAAGTGGACAACATTTCCCAGCATGCAGCGTCCATCACACGCTGGTGGCGGTCCCAGTATCGGTACAATTTATCAGGTGAATGACCGATGTGCCATGTAGTCAGGCGGGGATTGCGGTAATTGTTCTGGGCACTCGCTGTTGGCAGTCACGGTCCTCTCCCCCTGCCTCGCACATCAGTCCGTCACGGAGCAGAGAACACAATTGAAGTAAAAGTGTTGTCCCATTCAAGTATGGACTGCGCATCCGCAGCAACTTCCGATCCAGACTTCATGCGGGGCGGTCAGAGGGTCTTCCATGTAGCGACCCCCTTTGACACTTGCGGGGGGTGCTCTCCTCACGCGCTTGCCACAGACACGTTATCTTTTCCCAAGAAGTCTGCTCCAAAAGAAGAAGACTAGGCGGCACTCGAGGTTCGTGGTGTCAACCAATCTATTTTTAAACCATGGGCATGACGCGTTTCGGGGTTTACTTCCTTTTTCCCCCCCTGGTTCAGTTCGCCACTGTTACCCACAGTTCCCCTCATTTCAAATAGTGTCCTTCCCACTTCCTCAAGTAGTGTGGGCAGACTGGAAGACACGGCCTGGATCCGCCTCTATTACCACAAGTGGACAACATTTCCCAGCATGCAGCGTCCATCACACGCTGGTGGCGGTCCCAGTATCGGTACAATTTATCAGGTGAATGACCGATGTGCCATGTAGTCAGACGGGGATTGCGGTAATTGTTCTGGGCACTCGCTGTTGGCAGTCACGGTCCTCTCCCCCTGCCTCGCACATCAGTCCGTCGCGGAGCAGAGAACACAATTGAAGTAAAAGTGTTGTCCCATTCAAGTATGGACTGCGCATCCGTAGCAACATCCGATCCAGATTTCATGCGGGGCGGTCAGAGGGTCTTCCATGTAGCGACCCCCTTTGACACTTGCGGGGGGTGCTCTCCTCACGCGCTTGCCACAGACACGTTATGTTTTCCCAAGAAGTCTGCTCCAAAAGAAGAAGACTAGGCGGCACTCGAGGTTCGTGGTGTCAACCAATTTATTTTTAAACCATGGGCATGACGCGTTTCGGGGTTTACTTCCTTTTTCAAATGTCCCCCTGGTTCAGTTCGCCACTGTTACTCACAGTTCCCCTCATTTCAAATAGTGTCCTTCCCACTTCCTCAAGTAGTGTGGGCAGCCTGGAAGACACGGCCTGGATCCGCCTCCATTACCACAAGTGGACAACATTTCCCAGCATGCAGCGTCCAACACACGCTGGTGGCGGTCCCAGTATCGGTACAATTTATCAGGTGAATGACCGATGTGCCATGTAGTCAGGCGGGGATTGCGGTAATTGTTCTGGGCACTCGCTGTTGGCAGTCACGGTCCTCTCCCCTGCCTCGCACATCAGTCCGTCGCGGAGCAGAGAACACAATTGAAGTAAAAGTGTTGTCCCTTTCAAGTATGGAATGCGCATCCGCAGCAACATCCGATCCAGACTTCATGCGGGGCGGTCAGAGGGTCTTCCATGTAGCGACCCCCTTTGACAGTTGCGGGGGGTGCTCTCCTCACGCGCTTGCCACAGACACGTTATGTTTTCCCAAGAAGTCTGCTCCAAAAGAAGAAGACTAGGCGGCACTCGAGGTTCGTGGTGTCAACCATTTTATTTTTAAACCATGGGCATGACGCGTTTCGGGGTTTACTTCCTTTTTCAAATGCCCCCCCTGGTTCAGTTCGCCACTGTTACTCACAGTTCCCCTAATTTCAAATAGTGTCCTTCCCACTTCCTCAAGTAGTTTGGGCAGCCTGGAAGACACGGCCTGGATCCGCCTCTATTACCACAAGTGGACAACATTTCCCAGCATGCAGCGTCCTTCACACGCTGGTGGCGGTCCCAGTATCGGTACAATTTATCAGGTGAATGACCGATGTGCCATGTAGTCAGGCGGGGATTGCGGTAATTGTTCTGGGCACTCGCTGTTGGCAGTCACGGTCCTCTCCCCCTGCCTCGCACATCAGTCCGTCGCGGAGCAGAGAACACAATTGAAGTAAAAGTGTTGTCCCATTCAAGTATGGACTGCGCATCCGCAGCAACATCCGATCCAGACTTCATGCGGGGCGGTCAGAGGGTCTTCCATGTAGCGACCCCCTTTGACACTTGCGGGGGTGCTCTCCTCACGCGCTTGCCACAGACACGTTATGTTTTCCCAAGAAGTCTGCTCCAAAAGAAGAAGACTAGGCGGCACTCGAGGTTCGTGGTGTTAACCAATTTATTTTTAAACCATGGGCATGACGCGTTTCGGGGTTTACTTCCTTCCCCCCCCCCCTGGTTCAGTTCGCCACTGTTACTCACAGTTCCCCTCATTTCAAATAGTGTCCTTCCCACTTCCTCAAGTAGTGTGGGCAGACTGGAAGACACGGCCTGGATCTGCCTCTATTACCACAAGTGGACAACATTTCCCAGCATGCAGCGTCCATGACACGCTGGTGGCGGTCCCAGTATCGGTACAATTTATCAGGTGAATGACCGATGTGCCATGTAGTCAGACGGGGATTGCGGTAATTGTTCTGGGCACTCGCTGTTGGCAGTCACGGTCCTCTCCCCCTGCCTCGCACATCAGTCCGTCGCGGAGCAGAGAACACAATTGAAGTAAAAGTGTTGTCCCATTCAAGTATGGACTGCGCATCCGCAGCAACATCCGATCCAGACTTCATGCGGGGCGGTCAGAGGGTCTTCCATGTAGCGACCTCCATTGACACTTGCGGGGGGTGCTCTCCTCACGCGCTTGCCACAGACACGTTATGTTTTCCCAAGAAGTCTGCTTCAAAAGAAGAAGACTAGGCGGCACTCGAGGTTCGTGGTGTATGTTTTAAAAAATAAAATTGTATTTTTTTTGCTTAAATTAAATATTTATATAATAAAATATTTTTAAGTATTTGTTTGTTACTTATTTTTAATATTTCATTATTTTAAATTACATTTATGACATTTATTCGATATTTTTACTATCTATATGATTTGTAAACAATATTTTTGATTCAATATTTTTGTACTTACCTGTTTGTAGATAGGAATTCGATATTTTTGTAGCCGATATTTCATCCTCGATATTTTTGTATGTCTATATTTGTGTACTCCATATTATGTCAGGGATCCCTATACTGCAACAGAGTTGACTGGGTACTTAAGTTCTCAATAAGTGGGAATATGTACTAACACCACAATACTAAGTATTAATAACAATGGGTGACATGAGCAGGTAGTAATCAATAGAAACACCTAATCTGCATTATAATATTGAGGAAAATAAAATAAATATTTTTTATTCTGTTCTCCTCCCTTCATTAGAATTCCAAAACGTCACTCTTTACAATAATTGAGAGGAGAACTTGGTGTGAGAATTGAAATAAAAAAAACACTACTGACCTCCAGAAATAGTAATGGGAACTCCAGATAGTTTTTAAAGGAATAGGTGAGAGTGAGTAGTAATGAGAGAGATGATGAGAGATGTATGATCCTGGGCTAGTATTTCTGATCACTATCCTGGACTTTATTTTATTTTACAGAGTACCTCTCTAAATAATATATTGAGAGTGGATATACGGACGATCTCTGAGGGTGTAAAGAAAGCCTCCTAAGGAAGGTAAAGGGCAATTACTGGGACTGATCCATTAGGTTGTGAGATGGTAAACTAGAATTATAATAAATAGAGTCATTATGTTTTTACATTCTAGAATTGCAACGCAGTCCGGAAGTTGCAACAAAACAGGTATCCAAACATACAATATGTAAGGTTGTCATAAATTGTGAAATGAATGTACCCCTTATCCACAACATTAACATAAAAAATAGTAGATAATATAAGAGAGCTACAGAATGAGTAATAGGAAGATGCAAGAAAATACTACTACCATCAGGACAAACATAAGACTTTAGTCCATTTGTTGAAAAATATTTGTTTTATATTAGATGAGTTAAGAATAGAAGGAGTGAATAAATGTTTTAGTGAATGGATGTTTGAATGAAAACTGAACTCTTTATAAGTGATGATGGTAACTATGTTTTATACATTTTTCAATAGATGAGTGTTGTCACAAAGCTAGAGTCCTGAAGTAGGTGGTTTCTATTAAGTGCTATCCACCGAAACACCACGTCAACAACTATATATTTTTTATAGGTGGTTGGCTAGATGCCAGATATGCAGTCATTGCACAGAAACCCAGAGGTCGCAATGCTTGATTGCGAGTGAACATCTTTGTAATACATCAGCTGGAAAGTAATACTGATGTCCAGTACAATTGGGTGCTCTAAAAGCAAAAAGTCTCCCTCCATCCTCAAAAAAACAGACACAGACTCTAGGGAAAAACTTCTTCATCAAGTTCACAAAGATCATGCACATATGCCGAGGCACACCGAATCAGTCCAAGTTGTAATGTAGGTAGTAACCAATGTGGTAATCACAGGGAGTCACTGGCTTCCAGTGTGTTTTTGTGAATGGATTTTGGAGAAGAAAAGAAAATAAAGAGAAAGGAACCTTTTTTGGACTCCCTGTGATCACTACATTGGTTACTACCTACATTACATCTAGGACTGATTGGGTGTGCCTCGGCACATGTGCATGTTATATGCTAGCTGTGAATATCTATATTTTTATGTGATTATTATGATTTCTGTGTATTTTATACATATATATTGATGTATGAATTTTATGTATACATATATTAGAATTTGAGGGTGAACACCAGCACAAGATAAGGTCCCATTTTAAAAAGTGTAATTACATATGTTCCAACAAGACATCTTTTTTATATGATCCTTACAGTAATAAAAGAAAAAATTGTCAGATATAAATGAGTTCAGTAATTTAGTTTGTGAATGTTTTAGGAGTGAATAGGAGAGTACCTAGAGTGTAAGAGAATTTAGGGGCTCATTAAGATGACGGGCGGACTTTGTCCGCCCGCCATCCTGTCGGAATTCGGAACCACCCGCCATAAGGGTGGGGGTCCCGTGGGGGGTATTAGGATGTGCCCGCCACAGTGGCGGGCACATCCTGCATTTTTAGCATTGTGGTGGGCGCCGCTCTCTGCACCGCCCGCCACAATGCTAAAAATGAATGTATGCATTTGCATACACAAAGCGGCAGGCACAGCACGGTGCCTGCTGCTTCGTGTATGCAAATGATGGGGGGTACCACAGGTACCCCCCATGTGTACCCCCCAACTCTCCTTCACTCTGGGGGCCCATAGGGGCCCCCCAGAGTGAAGACCGCATGCCTTTTGCCACGGGAAAGGCATCTGAAACAGCCCTTTGTAATATGGCTGGCGGTGTCTAATAGACACTGCCACCATATTATTCCTTTTCCGCTCCGGCCGCAAGGCGACTGGGGATGAGAAGTGGCGGACGGTCTTTCCGTTCGCCGCAGTCCCTCTGGCCATACTAATATGGCGGGGGGAATTTAGGTGCGGATGGCGGGCGGATTGCCCCCACCAGGCTGGCGGTACCTACCGCCAGCCTGGCGGGGGCAATCCGCCCGCCATCCTAATGGGCCCCTTGGTGTCATGTGGGGGACACCACTTTGTTTTGTGCAATTGACTGTATGGGTACCTCTCACAATTTGTGAGAGGAATTTGAGGAAGACCACAAGTGTACAAAAAATTATCAATATGTAGCCTGTCTTGAGGAGGAGGCTTGTTATATAAGGTTGAATAATAATTGAAAAATTAATTAACTATTTTTTTATGGGAAATAGCCATTCGACCACTAGAACTCTTGATGGTGTTATTTTGATTTTTGTCTTCCTTGATACAAAGATAATTGGCCAGAAATCTTCCAGCTCTATTAGCATTAAAACACAATTTAGGTTTGTTGATATATAATTGTATGACTGCCCTTTGCCTAATATAGAATCCAATTCATATCAAATACTTTTTTAGTGTGTTTTATATTTATTGTAATTATATCTAATAAAAAGACATTTATATTAATTTGTTTATCCCATTCTTTAATTGTTGTATTAAATTATTTATCATTATGAACGATAGTTGAAATCGTCTCCCCTCTAACATATGCCTTAAAAGCATCACACCGATTAACCATTGAAGTGGAACCTTCAGGATTGAAAGAAAAATAATCATGAATTGCTGGTAAAAGTTTTGGTCTGTTTTCATCATTAAGAACAACATTGGTATTCATGCGCCACTGACCCTGTGAATGTTGAGAGGAGCTCGGAAATAAAATGCATGCAACAAGCGCATGATCAGAAATATCAATATTCTGGACAGTAGGACTAAAAACTGAAGGTATTAAGTGATGGGATATTAATAAATAGTCAACTCTAGAATAGAACGTATGAGGATCAGAACAAAAAGTGAATTGTTTTTCTGTAGGATGATATAAATGCCAAACATCTACCAATTTAGTAGTTTCAAAAAGGGCTTTCAAAGAAAGCATTTGTAGGATGAAATTTGGCATGAGAAGTACAGGATCTCATATAAGGTTAAAATCACCACCAATAATAAGTGGAACATTACTCTGTTTTAGCACTTCTGACATGAAAAGAGACTGAAATATGGATCATCATTTGTAGGATCATATGCGTTGATAAGATTTAAGACTGATCTAGGTAGATTTTACAATAAGACAGTGAACTTCAGAATCAGAATATTTATGTATTATTTGAACATTTAAAATTTTTCGCAGAAAAAATAGCAACTACATTTTTCCAGAGCAGGAGAAGAGATAATATTACCTACCCATTTTGTATTTATGTACACTAAAAAATTATCATCTAAATGGGTCTCTTGAAAGAAACATATATCAGCTTTATATCTGCGTAGATAATCTAGAACATTAATATGTTTAACAGACTGATATAAACCTTTAACGTAAAGTGAAACAATTTTAATACCTTCATTAATAGAGGAAAGTGAAGACAACAAAAATGATAGAACCAGTAAAACTGAGAAGATAAGAAGTAGCCCAAATGCCAAGAAAAAAGGAAAGACATATACACAAAAAAGACAACATAGAAACACAAATAATACTCTTGAATCGCACACATGCATGCCAAGATTGACCAGACCATAAATGTCCTCATAAGAAACTCTGAAAAATAGGCACATTCTCAAGTAGTAGACACATTTGTTTCCATAACTAGTTGGAATTGTTGATTTAAGAAGAGGCAAAGATCTTCAGGATGCTGGAATGACTTAGTAAACCCATCTTTCCAAATACTCATAGTAGAAGGGTCAAACAAGCCATAATATAGCCACAGCTTCTTGGTCTTGGCTGAAGATCAGTGAACTCTTTGCAAATTTTAGGTCTCCCTTGCAAAGTTTTGGTGGATAAAAATCTTATTGCCATTAACCGTCAAAGATGGCATTTCTCTGGACTGTAAATATAATTTGACGAGGTTTATTCTGTTGAAGATTACGATGTGAAGTGATACTTTATCAATTTTACATGTTTTGGGAAACTTGATACGCAAAAGACCAGGTAGTACATTTTCCAAGTACAATCTGCGTTCATTACCTTCAACAACTTCTGGTATATTAAAAATTGGCAAATTTTACTGTCAGTTACGATTTTCTAAATCAAGAAGTAAATTATTCATTGGCTCAATTTTGGCTTTGTTATGATTTATTTTAATGGCATTGTCAGACACTTTCACAGTAAGATCAGCCATATATTTATTTTGAATTTCTGACTTAACAGGCAGTGGAGAAATATTCTGCTTAGATTTGTTAGGCAATATATATATATGTTTTCCTTCCATCAAGAAATAACTTGTATTTAAAATAGGCGCAGTAATACTAAGACAAAATGGCAATTAGAAATAGTACTTTGAAAAATGTTGCAGTGCAGCAGCTAAAACTGGCTGTGGGAGTGTTCTAGGCCTGAGTCTCACCCTTTCCTTAGACTAACTCTGCCCCTCTGACAAAATATTACAGCAAACCCTGAAGGAGCTCACCGGAGGAAGACCAAAAGGAAGGGGTTCCTTACAACAAAAAAGGCAAGCTGCAACAAACAATGTCATGGAAAGATCCGGCTATAAAATGTCTCTAAAGGCAAAACCCAGCAGTAAGAGCAACCTTAATCAGATAAATTTTCATCGATAAAAGACGGTCTCCATGTTAGTTCAGCGGGTGGTGGCCATCTTGATTCGCACGATCGGGCGACTCCATGGAAAATGAGTTACAATGAGTGAGAATGAATGAGATTGAGTGAGACTGAGTGAGAGTGTGTGTGAGTGAGACTGAGAGAGAATAGGTGAGAGCAAGTGATTCTGAGAAAGAATGAATGAGACTAATGTGTAAGTTGGAATGAGTCACAGTGAGGTTGAGTGAATAAGAATGAATGAGAATGAAGGAGTGAGAACAAGTGTGATTGAGTGAATTGGAGTGAATCAGATTGAGTGAGACTGCATATGAATGAGTGATATTGAGTGGGTCAGAGTGAGAATAACTGAGATTGCACAAGTCAGTGAGAATGAGTCAGTCAAAGTGATTAACATTGAGTGCAAGAGAGAATGAGAGTCAGTAAATGTAACAGAGTGAGAACGAGTGATTGAGTAAGGCTGAGTGCACCCAAGTGTGAGAGTATCCCCTGATCCTTCTGAGAGGAAGTTAGGCTCGCTCACTAGAATTCGAGCCATGGATTACCCTCCACACACTTTCAAAGATCTCCAGTCTGTATGGCGATGTCCTAGCAGTAAAGACACCTCCAGCACCAATGAATGAATTGTTGAAATTGCATTACAATCTGAGGCAATCAATAGTGTCAGCAACATCAACACTTCAGCTCCAGTGGGCAGCATAACAGGTAATAAATAATTGATGAATTTTTGGGGGTTTGAAAATGAGGTATAACAAAGCAAACAAACCTTTAAAATACAGGCCCTCATGCATACACATTTAAACAACATGATACTTCTATCTTTATTATTGTGCATACAAAAAATCAATGCATCATGGGACTTACACAAACATTCATTTTATTGTCCTACAAATTGAAAGAACAATCATCTTAAACATCCTCCTCAAGTTTATCATTTGAAATATACTTTGAAATAAGTGGAATTTTAAAGAAGAAAATGATTCACCAATACTTTGTCCACCCAAAAATATCTTCACAAATTCTTGCTGATGAGACACGGGGAAAGTCCAGGGACAGTGCACAGTACATGTCGCTACATAAGTAAAGCAAATTCTCCAGATTCAGGAAGCCACACCAGTTTGATAATGCATGTAGGTACGCCCGACAGAATAAGAGAGCCACCAACTGCTGCTATAACTTTGTCTAGAACAGTTAATGTCACTTAATAATTCTCAATGCTTTTTCCCAGTAAGAAGCACTGCAAAGCAACTGGAATGTAAAACAAAGGTGCTTCAGCATGGGCAAAACATTTCCAAAATATTTAAAAAACCATCCTTGGAGTACAGAATGATGTTAGCATTAACAATTTGTCATTTAATTTGGAAAAGACAGACTGACACATTTTCACTCTTCAAGAGAGATGCTTGAAAAACCATTAAGTGAAACACTCTCTTCTCCAAAGCAAAATGATTTGTAAAACAATAAAATATGCCCAGAAGTTTAGAAAATTATTCAAAGATAAATCGTTCATTTTTGATTGTGGTGCTCGTAATGGGCAAAATAAATGCTTCTTTGACAACGTAGTGAAGTTACAGTGCTAGATGTATCCGGAAGGAGAAAATGGTGCAAATTTGAAAGAGGACAACCAAAAAATACACTGGGAGCCCAGTAATGCCTTTCTGTAAAAGAGAAAGAGGCAAGAATCGTGAAATTCAGATAAAAGATTTAGACTATTCCATTCTAAGAAGAATAATGGTTACTTTATTTAAACTTTTCCTGTTAGGCAAGACTCAAAATTGATTTGACCAACCTCAACAAAAAAACTAACAGAAGGAGGTGGGAACTAACAGAATCCATGGATATACTCAAGCACTTTAATATTACACTTTTTTGCGACATTCAGCTAAGCTCAAGATTCTGTGAATTTGCAGGAACAGATTCACATCTCAAATGTAGAGGCAAAGGTACTGTTTGTGCATAAATCCCAAATAGGTTTTTGTTACTCTGTTTTGGATTTACATTCTTAATTTTGAGTTTATCTCGGTCTGCTAAAGTTGAGGCCATTAAGGACAGGGTAGCGTTGTTAAACACAGCTTGAGGTGGGGGCTTCTTCACAGGGGGCGTAGCTTAGTCAAAAACATTATGGGGGTGTGCGTCTGAGATTTCCCAATTAGTAACATGGCGGACCCAATTAAAAAGGGTAACGACGGGCTGAGGTCACTGAATGGCAATAATGGGTGAGCAGGGCCATTTGTTTTAAGATATTCAATAAAAGAAAAATAACAGGCAGCCACATAGTGAATCCAAATGTATTTAAAAATGATCCATTTTGATTCCCTTTTTTCTTTCTGGGCTGAATACATCAGGGGGCCGATTCCGATTCAGGAAAAAACGCTCCGAATAGCTGATTGGAGCGTTTTTCCCGTACGAATCGTACCCAGCAACGTCCCTCGTACGTACGACAAAGTACGATTCGTACCAGGAGCCGTACTCCGTACGAGTCATACAGAGGTCCGTACAACTCTAATCTCCGTATGATTCTCCCCCGGAACCCGCTGTACAAGACATCTGTACAGTTCGTGGCTGGTTTTTACGACCCAGCAAGTACGTTACGTGTCGGGTACGCACCGTATGACCTTTTTTCTACGGGAGCTGAAAAGAGCCATAAAAGCAAAGTTTGCGCCGAAACAGGTACGGAACGCCCCCCCACCCCGGGTATGGTGCGTACCTCTCATAATCGCAGGGGTGCGCACCGTACCCCTGCGATCATGGGGTGTACGAGCCGTACCCCATGTATGATGGGTGTACGAGCCGTACCCCATGTACGATGGGTGTACGAGCCGTACCCCATGTACGATGGGTGTACGAGCCGTACCCCATGTAGGATGGGTACACCCATCGTACATGGGGTACGGCTTGTACACCCATCGTACATGGGGTACGGCTCGTACACCCATCGTACATGGGGGGTACGGACCATACGGTGTGTATGTGTTTGTGTGCTTTTCATTTGACTCGCGCTTACCTGACGTGGACCGTACGAATCGCGTTCTCATACCACAGTCCAGATCAAACTCATCGGGTCGTACGGCATGTGTACGAGTCGTACGGCATGTGTACAAGTCGTACGGTTCACGGTTTAAGTCTTGCAATACGTACGGATCTTGACAATTGTGGTAAATAAAATTACCCGGGCATCATTTCTATACATTAATAAAGAATAAGGATAGCTCATAAAAATGAGAGGCAGAGTCCGTGGTGTCCGAGTCAAAAGGGTTTTATTACAAAGACTCGAGTCAGTGGAGAATCGGGTTCCATCACCACTAAGGTTCAGGAAGGGATATCCAACCTTTTATTAACATCACACATTATATATAGTAAAACCATACAATTGAAATGAATAGGGTAGGCGGAACACTCCAGGCGGAGCAAGTGAAAAGAGAGAGATAAGAACACATGGGCGTAAAAGAAGGCATGTAAGGAGGTGTGTACATAGGCGTTCACTTGATGAGTCATAGGTGTGTCATAGGTGGGTGGATGCATAGAGGAGGTCTGCAGTGTCAGCAGAAACCTTTACCCTACATGTGCGCGCAACTGGTCATGACGTGACATTGACGTGTAACTGGGGAGAGCTGGGGGTTGACTTTAGCACTAGTAGAGGAGTCTGGAGTCTGGGATGTCAGAGCGACCTGTACCTTTGGCATATCTGATATCTTTGTGTTTGGAGGATGTGTTGTCTGAAATAAAGGTCTCTCAAGTAAAAGGCTGTTCATCACTAAATGCTAGTGTGTGCATATATTTCTTCGTGCATCGCATGGGGGCATGGGCCTACTATGGCAACGAGTTCAGTAAATCACTTGCATGGAGACAGGAAGGCTAGGCCCTATGCTCTGCAGGCGGAATATGTTTACCTCTTTCACTAGACTGGAATGTGTTTCTGCGGATCTGAGCAGATAAATGTAGGCAAAACACCGTCTTGGCAGGCAGGCCAGGTCGGGCACCTCTCGGCTGAGCAGGAAGTGAGGGAGAGGTCAGGGATGCATACCTAAACTGCAGCTTTCAGAGACAGAAAAGGCTCGGAGCCATAATTCAGGGCCTGGCTCGACTGGGCCACAAAAACGTATGCTTCTCGATATTTAAACGTGTACCATGTAAATGCATTGGCAACATAGGCCTCAGTGCAGAATTAACGTTTCATTCATGGAAGGCCTAATAACTGACATGTTAACATTAGACGGAAATGCAGGGGCTTTATCGTGGCAGGCACGGAAAAGGAATTACACGATAACATGGACATACATGGAGCATAGGTACGTGTATAGGGTGCGAGGGGGGGACACACTGACCACATAAAATTTCTGTTTCCTCATTCCCTCCTTGTCCCCTACTGCACCCTTTAGGATACATCTATTTTCATGAGACCATCTATTTGTTCATATAGCATCATTTGCTCATCTTTTTTAATTTGTGCACGGGAACGTGAACGTGGACGGGGAATACAAGCAGTGGCACACAAGCCGCAAATCGCTGGGCCACATTGCAGACAGAGACAGCAACTGAATACTATGAGCAGTATTGTTCCTAGGAATGACAATACTTTCCATCCCCAGGCTGATATCACACTCCAGAGCCAACCGGACCAAGTCCAGGTGCCTGGATTCTGGTGCATCTCGTGAGCTATCTTATGGAGCCTTGTTATTGCTGCATACACTGATGGTGCGTTATTAGGAATAAACACACAACAACTCGAGCCGATCACTCTACAAGCTCCGCCCCTATCGGCCAGGATGACGTCAAGAACAAGGCGGTTCTGAAGAACAACAAGTCTCATAGCAGACTGCTCCTCGGTCAAGTTACCTAGAGCAGAAGTAGTCTCATTCACTACTGCTTCCAATGTTCTGGTTAATCTACGTATTAATTTACTGTTTTGGATAGGACCTATGAAGAAAAAGAATCCTTTATTGAAATCTGTATATTGCTCCAATGCTGTCTCAGTCTGATCGACAATTGGGGACTCGATCTCCCTCTTGTGTCTTACATGTATAAGTTGGGAATCTCGATGATAATGGGATGGAGCTAGAAAAACAGGTGGCAGTAGGAACGCAATATAACACGTTCCACCCCAGTCGAAGGGCAGACGTACATAGGCGGTCTGACCACAAATAAAATAGGAATGGCGGGAAGCTTTGAAAGTAGACTTTCCTTTATCACTGAATTCGACCACAGTATTACAATCACTGTGTCCTAGGTGCACTGAACCATTTTTCCTAACGCATAATTCACCTTTCACTGGTAAGACTGTTACAAACGGTGAACCTGTATTGGTCTCGGACTGGACGTTCAGAATCATGAGGTTAAGGGAAACATTCCCTAATTCGTACACTTCATTTTCTAGATCTGTTCCTTTCCTTTGGGGAAAACCATCTTTATCGGGAAAACATGCTTTATTCATAACTATATTCAGATTCCCCCAAATCCATTCACTCTGGGAATTCGTGGACTGTCTGTCTTGTGTTGATGACATTAAAGCAAACCAGGCTCCGCACGAACCATTGTACGAAAACGGATAAGGAAAGAGGGGCAGAACTCCCTTCATTTTCTGATAAGGTGGGAGTCGGCCACATACCCAGCAATTCGTTACATTGCTGGTCTGGTGAGAATGGTGTAACATACGGATAAAAGTGTTGTTGCACAGTGCTAGTCGATAGGATAGTTCATGGGGTGGCAGGTCACTGAAAATGTGCTCTACAGTGTTGTTGAAGGAAGAATGTACATGTGAACCAAGAGGAGGAAAGAAAACATGTAACGTCAAGCTTATACATATAATCGATATACTAAGAAAAAACATAATGATCAGAGTTACTATGCATCTACTGCGTAAGTTTTTGCGATATTTCTCTCTCGTTTTCTTCTGCCTATCTCTCTGACTATTTGGGTCTACGATCTTATACATGTCAGGAACCTGTCTAACCGCTTCACCCGAGGGGGACTTAAACAATTAAACGCTGTCTGACTTACTAGACCGTAGCTTCTGTTTATACTCCTGTTGCGGAGTCTTTTCTAACAAAGGGGGTTTAATGTCAATGTTCTCGGGGCAGTTCTCAGAGTCTTTACTGAACCAAGTCCATGGAAACGCTTCACATGATGGGCATGGAGCCATCCCTTACGTCCCTCGACCTTGACGGCGGTCCTCGTCGTCAACAAGACCAATTTGGGCGCTCTCCAGCGGAGCTCCAGAGGGCTTGAATGGTCGAAATTACGGACGAACACCAGGTCTCCTGGAACAATCTCATGAGTCTTCACCTGGGTGTTGTCTGGGAAGGCAGCTGCAACCTGTGAACGACAAGAGAGTAGTGCAGACATCAAGGAAGCCAGGTAATCTGTCAACATAGTACTGTCAACATCAGTTATTCTACGTGGCATAGGCGTACCCCATATACTCGGCGGTCTACCAAAAACCACCTCGTACGGGGATAGTCCGGTTCTGGAATGAGCTACCATACGCATGTAAAAGAGGGCAACCGGCAAGGCTACCATCCAGTCCACACCTTTTTCTGCACAGACCTTCGCTAACCTTGTTTTGAGAGTCTGATTGTGTCTCTCTACGAGACCTGCTGCCTCTGGATGTCGTACGCAATGGAATTTCCACTGGTACCCTAACAGGAGAGATACTTGTTTCATCAATTCGGAAGAGAATGGCTGTCCATTATCTGAATACACGACACGGGGCAAGCCGTATCACGGGAAGAATTCACGGACCAACTGCTTGGCAGTGGTCACAGCAGTGTAATCTGGGACTGGGTACGCTTCTGTCCATCTAGATAGTGCACATACGACTACGAGGACATACTTGAATCCTCGACATCTATCCATCTGAATATAATCCATCTGGAGGACTTCAAAAGGATGGTCAGGAGGATGAAATCCACCTTGTTCCACGGGAATGCCTTTGCCTGGATTGAACTGACAACAGATCATGCAGGAACGCACTTTCTGTTTCGCTGCTGCACGTAAATGCTTGTTGAACCAGATGCTTTATATACTGTCTAACATGGCTTTTTCTCCTAAGTGTGCTGGACTATGTGCGGTGTTTATGATAACTTGAACCATGGAGTCAGGGAGGAACCACGTGGCCTTGCCTTTTGTCATCCATCCCTGATCTGTCTGGACCCCTCCTTGTTCAGTCCATTTCTTGATTTCGTCTAGAGTGGCATGTGTCTGTATGTCGAGTACATCTTGTGAGGGATCCCTGACTGTCATGCAATTTGTCAGTGATGGTACTTCAGTCTTCGTCGTGTCAGTTGGAATATCTGTTTGAGTCTGTGCTGTAAGTTTAGCTGTTCGAACCGCCAGGTCGTTACCCTGGGAAATAGTGTCAGTGATTTTAGTATGTGCTTTGCACTTCATGACGGCTATGGCTGTAGGCAAGTGTATTGCATCTAGCAGGGCTTGAATGAGGGGACCATGCTGTATCTTGGCCCCATGAGAGGTCAAAAAACCTCTCTCTTGCCAGAGGACACCGAAATCGTGAACGACTCCGAATGCATACTGTGAATCTGTGTATATGTTTACTTTCAAGTTCTTGGCTCGTATACAGGCTTGGGTCAGAGCGACGAGCTCTGCTGCTTGAGCAGACAGGGTGTCAATACGATGTGTTTCTATGACTTCAGTATCGGTGGTCACTACATATGCGGCCACTAACTCTCCTGTGCTTGTTCTCATACATGAACCATCCACATAAAGTGTCAGGTCTGGGTCGGGTAATGCAATGTCTGTCAAGTCTTGTCTTGGCTTCGTCACTGTGTTAATTACATCCACACAGTCATGTGGTGCAGGGTCTGTTGTGCTCGAGGGTAAAAGTGTAGCAGGGTTTAGAATGTTGCAACGTCTGATCTCTATGTGTGGCTGGAACAATGTCAGTTCATATCCTGTCAGTCTTGCTATAGTCAGGTGCTGTGTCTGTATCCTGTTCAAGAGAACTTCCACTGAGTGTGGAACCTGTACTGTCAGAGGATGTCCTAACACTAGGGAATCACTTTGTCTGATTGCTAGAGCTGTTGCTGCAACTGATTTGAGGCACGCAGGCAGAGCCTGGGCCACTGGATCCAATGTACTAGAAAAGTAAGCACAAGGCTTGTGTTTTCCTGCTTGATCCTGTGTAAGGACAGATAATGCTGTGCCATCGCGTTCAGTGACAAAAAGTGTAAAAGGTTTGCTGTAACATGGTGTCGCTAAAACTGGTGCTTGACATAGAGCTTTCTTCAATTCATCAAATGCAAGTGTATGTTCCTGGGTCCAAGGGAGGACAGTCGAAGTCGCTGCCTCCTGTGTTGTCAACTGTATGAGTGGTTTGGCTAGATATGCGTACTGGGGAATCCATTGTCTGCAGTAAGAAGTGAGGCCAATGAAGGCCCGTACTTCCTTTTGTGTCTTGGGCTGTTGAAGATGTGCGATTAACTGAATACGGTCAGGTGTCAACTGTATACCCCTCTTGGACAGCAAGTGACCAAGGTACACAACTTGCTGGACACAGAATTGTAGCTTCGAAGGGGACACTTTGTGCCCCTTTTCTGCCAGGAAGTATAAGACTGTCAGTGATGCACGTTCGCAGTCTCGTTCTGTCCGTGCTGTGATCAAAAGATCATCAACGTATTGGAGCAATGCAGTGTCAGTAGGCATGTGAATACTGTCTAGTTGTCTTTTCAATGCTTGACTATAAATACTAGGGCTTTCTGTGAACCCTTGAGGAGCCCTTGCAAATTTGAAGCTTCGGCCATTTAAACAGAATCCAAAGAGGTATTGGCTCTCCGGATGGATCGGGACACTAAAGAAGGCGTTCTTGAGATCAATTACAGTAAAGAACGTCGCTTCGGAATCAATGGTAGTCAATAGTGAAGAAATGTCTGGGACCACTGGGTACTGGGGTAGTATGCATTTGTTCAGTTCTCGGAGGTCAATCACTAATCTGTAAACCGGTGGTGCATTTGGGTCAGTTCATTTAAGAATCGGAATGATAGGAGAATTACATATATTTGAGTCAGTTTCTACAACCACTCCCTGTGCAATGAGTTCGTCAACAATTTTCAGTAATGCAACTACAGCATCAGGTGGCAACTTGTATTGTCGGATTCGTGGCAGTACAACTCCTTGCTTGAGTGTGACACGGTATGGTGTAATGTGCATGTAACCTACATCAGTCGGACCTTGTGCCCATAAATGCTGTGGTACATTCTGGAGTCTGGGGTCAAAATCTCTCAATACATAATGTCCTTTAAAATCACGTAAAAACAATCTCACTCCTTCCGGAGAACAAAAAATCACTGCTCCTAGTTCCTTCAGTGTTTTTATACCAAGCAAGTTTTCTGGACATGATTTAGTAAGCAACAAGTCTGTAGTACGGGACAATGGACCAACTTCTAGGGAAACTGGCTTTGATACTTCGTTAACAATAGGCTTTCCTGAAAATCCCAGGAAAATATTCTGTGAGCCTGAGAGGGGTGCCCCTGGAACCTCGTCATGACTGATGGTAGTTCTGCTCGCCCCTGTGTCAATCAGAAATTTTCTGTCTTTCCCCAATACATGACTATGTACATAGGGACCCTCTTGATCTACAGGAACCTCGATAAGGGGCAAGCCAACCTCCCTCTCTAGGCTGTTTCATGAGTACTGTTGATAATCTGGGTAGTCTGACTGTGCATACTGGTACATTTGTTGCGTGACATGTTGTGTGGCAGCAATGGGTTGGGGTACAGCTACTGTCTGTTGCGCGTTCTGTGGAGTTTGCGTGTTCTGCGGAATGTGTTCCTGTCTATGAGGACGCGGTCTTTCTTTCGTCTTGCCTATAGCTATATTGTGTTTCAGGACAGCACATTCATTTATATAGTGACCTGGCTGTTTACAGTAGTTACAGTTCCCTTTGACAGGTGCTGTGCCCTTCTTCTGGCCATCGGCTGGAACTGATTGAGCAACTAGTACTTTCATTTTCGTATCTTTCATGCGTCTCTTTTCGTGTTCCTGTTCTTCTCTAATTCGGTTCTGATGGTACTGTAACATTTGTAACATTTGGGAAGGGCTGTTTGCTTGCCAGGTACTCTCAACCTTCAGTACTCTATTCTTGATCTGTGGTAAGGAATTCTCTACTAATTTGGTCACAAAAAGATGTGGGTACGATTCACTACTTGTCTTCAGGCCACTGTTAATAATAAAACATTTTTCGAATCTGGAATAAAAATCACTAGTATCTTCATCTTGTTTCTGTTTACAGGCTGAAATAGCATCCCAATCTTCCTTTTTAGTAGTCAATAATCTCGGCAAAACCTGTATCAATAGCTCGGGTAACTCTTTAGCTTTGTCCCCGAGACTGGTACCAGGGGTTCGCGTATTATCTTCATCTTCTAATTCTGTCCAGTTAATCTTTTTCTCTCCCACCTCCCACTCTTTTTCTTTAAGTTTTTCATAAATGCCTGCTGGTAACAGTACTTTCAACATTTTAATCGTATCAGCGTACGTATACTCTCCCATGCGGAGCATGTCTTTTAATTCACGGTGGAACCCTGCTGGGTCTTTATCGTGACAGGGCAGTAATTTTTTCATTTCCAATAATTCCATTTTCGTCAAGGGTGTGTAAACATATACTCGTTGAAGTGCACCACCTGCAGTCCTAACGGGATGAACCTCTCGTTGGGGATTCTGTCTGTCTATGTAAAAAGTCTTTCTTTCTCGGTGTGGAGCAGGAGCCGAGTGCGGGGTCAGGAAAGTCAAGTACTTATGTAGTTGATCCAGAATAACATTAATTAATTCGGTGCCTAAGCCTCTCCATCTTGCTAGGAGTAAATCGTCCAACCATTTATACAAGGGTCCTGGATCAGAATGCTGACTCTCGTACAGTGTGATGAGATGTTGAATCATGTAAATACCAGCTAAACGCTGTTCTTCCGGAGGAAGACTCAAAAATGTTTGGGCTACTACGTCATCCTTATATATGGCAGAATTGCCAGCCCATTGAACTGCTGACCGGGCTAGTTCCTGTTCATGCATAGTACTAAGTTCACTACTCCCTACTCGTTTTTTCAGTGCATGTTCAGTAGCTTGGAACAGGTGTTCTAGGGAATATCGGTCTGGTTTTGGAGAGAGAGAACGTGTATTGTATTCTAGGCGTATGGGTCTATCAAACGGTCTTGCCCTACCTACATAATTCATTTTATTCATTTCCCCTGTTACTGCATCATCGTCCTCTGAGACTTCGTCGTCCTCTTCCTCAGCTTGTTTCTCGGCCTGTTCTTTCTTGTGTATCTCAAGTATTTCTTTACGAATTTTCCTGTACATGCTTTCTACTCTATTCTGTGTATCATGCTTACCCAAAGCTATATTGTCACTCCAATTCGTCATTCCTTTAGTTACTTCTTTATCTGGCTGGTCTCGTTCCCTGATCAAACAATTAACCAAAAACTGTTAGAGCATGCGTTGGAGCTCCACTTTTCTATTTGCCATGGCATCGTGTATACTTTCTGGTCCCTCCCCCGTTCTAATGAAGTGGTATATTCTGTCTAAATGGTCCTTCATGCCCGGTAGAGTAATCAAATAGTCTGCAACACGTCTTAATCGTATTGAGTATATGAGCATTGTGCCTTCACCTGGTACTGGATCATATATACAATCGGTGAGGGACTGTCTAAGGGTTGCTAATGTCATTGGTTTTGGCGTGTGTTGTAGTGCTAAATCTTGTAGTGTTCGTTTTATTGGTGGTGGGGTGTGCTGTATATCTTTAGAGGGCCCCCCTCCCGATGCTCCTTGACTTGAGTCGCCTAGGCTTGAATCGGATATTACTGCCAGCGCTGTTGCTGGTAATGCGGGTTGATCTTGTACCACAGGTGCTGTGCGAAACGGATTGGCAGGGAGGGTGGCAGGAGGATTAGTAGGGTTGGGAGGAGGAGGCAGATTTTCATTTACATATTCTGGAGCAGCGTCTTCAGCCGGCATTCCAGCCTAAAAACGATGGATTTAGGCCCAGATCTCTGTACTGGGGTGAATGTATAAAATTGTTCTGCATTCTGTCAATCAACTGTTGGTTTTGCATTTGTCACCCCGAGTGGGAAGGGTATGCTCAGACGTGAGTCCCGTGCTCTCCACACCACTGGAGTGAAGCTATCCTAGATGAAGATGGCTGATATTCAGAAATCGGTCCTAGGATGCTTGTTTCCGGTCCAGGGAAGACATGGCTTGGCAGTTCGGGCTGGACTGTTCCCATGAGGCACACGGTCTAGGCTGATTTGCATATGGCCATGTCTGAACTGGGGTGGTGTGGAGTGCAAAAAAACAATGGATTTAGGCCCAGATCTCTGTACTAGGGTGTATGTATGACATTGTTCTCCATTCTGTCCATCAAGTGTTGGTTTTGCATTCGTCACCTCAAGTGGTAAGGGTATGCTCAGACGTGAGTCCCGTGCTCTCCACACTACTGGAGTGAAGCTATCCTGGCTGAAGACGGCTGATAGCCAGAAACCAGTCCTAGGATGCTTGATTCTGGTCCAGGAAAGACATGGCTTGGCAGTTCGGGCTGGGCTGTTCCCATGAGGCAAAGGGTCAAGGCTGATTTGCATATGCCCATGTCTGAACTGGGGTGGTGTGGAGTGCAAAAAAACGATGGATTTAGGCCCAGATCTCTGTACTGGGGTGAATGTATGACAATGTTCTGCATTCTGTTCATCAACTGTTGGTTTTGCATTTGTCACCCGAGTGCAAAGGGTATGCTCAGACGTGAGTCCCGTGCTCTCCACACCACTGGAGTGAAGCTATCCTGGCTGAAGACGGCTGATAGCCAGAAACCGGTCCTAGGATGCTTGATTCCGGTCCAGGAAAGACATGGCTTGGCAGTTCGGGCTGCACTGTTCCTATGAGGCACAGGGTCTAGGCTGATTTGCATATGGCCATGTCTGAACTGGGGTGGTGTGGAGTGCAAAAAAACGATGGATTTAGGCCCAGATCTCTGTACTGGGGTGAATGTATGACATTGTTCTGCATTCTGTCCATCAACTGTTGGTTTTTTCATTTGTCACCCCGAGTGCGAAGGGTATGCTCAGACATGATTCCCGTGCTCTCCACACCACTGGAGTGAAGCTATCCTGGCTGAAGACAGCTGATAGCCAGAAACCGGTCCTAGGATGCTTGATTCCGGTCCAGGAAAGACATGGCTTGGCAGTTCGGGCTGCACTGTTCCTATGAGGCACAGGGTCTAGGCTGATTTGCATATGGCCATGTCTAAACTGGGGTGGTGTGGAGTGCAAAAAAACGATGGATTTAGGCCCAGATCTCTGTACTGGGGTGAATGTATGACGTTGTTCTGCATTCTGTCCATCAACTGTTGATTTTGCAGATGGGTAATATCAACACATGGGATGTTGGAGCACTCTTGTCTCAAAGGGAAGAAGTAGGGACATGCTAGAGTGATAATAATAAAGGGATGGGCAAAGTGAGTCCTCAGGAGCAGCAAGGGAGGGCAGTGGCAACAGAGGGTAGTGGAGCATACTATTGAAATAGTAATGAAGGAGGGTTACAGGGGCAGGTACACAGCCAAACTAAGTAAGGGAAGTTATTAGTTGAGCAGGGAAAGGAGTAAGAGACGTGGCCGGTGAGGGCAGTAGCTGTGCAGAGGCATTGACACCAGAATAGATCAATGAGGTGAGGAAACATGGACATTCCACAAGGGAAGTGTGGGAGAGTGGTTTTTGAGTCAGAGGTTTAGGGCAAACTAGTTTAATCAAAAGGTTATTGTAAGGAAAAGGAATAATGAAAGAGCTGATTAGGCAGATAATATGGGTAGTGAGAGAGGAGGAGTGGAGAGGTCGTCAGGTAGGGTAGTAGTATTACAATAGGAGTGCATGTGGAACCATGGAGAGTAGGATGGTTCAGATGTGATGTGAGGAGTTGAGAGTATGTCATGGCAGGCAGGTAAGGAAGTAGCATCAAGAAGCAGTTGATCTGAACAGACTCGGGATGGATGGGACAATGACATGCCACACAGCCAGTGGCAGGAGAGAGACAAGCACATCTGAAATAGAAAGAAAGGATAGATGTCACAGAGGGGTTATCAAAGCAGAACACAGCGGGGATTGATGGCCTTGGTAAATGGACCACACACATAGTCAAGGGAGACTTGGAAATGGGCAGGGGGAGAACGGGAACACATTTAAGATACATAGTGAGCTAGAGGCAGAAGGGGTAGAGGTCCAGTTACCCATGGATGACAGTGCTAATGCAAGATAGCACTGGTAAATTTGTACAGATGCAGGAGCAGACAGTGAGGGCAGAGGCAGCAGATGAGCAGTGGAAGTGCAATGGACTAGTGAGGGAGGTGGTAAGAACAGACCACAGGGAAAGCAAGAGGGGAGGGGAAGGGGTAAAACAGGGTTAGGCAGGGTGAGTAAGTCGGCTTGACAAGAGGCTGAGCTTTCCACGACAACCTGTGGGCAGCCAATTAATTGCTGTTGAGAGTAAAGAATGTAGTCTAAAGGGTAGTTGCTAACTCCTGCTTCAAAGGTATTCTGATCCTGATACTCAAGTTCTTGTTCTCCAAGTCATTCTAACTCTTGGTGTAGTTTGCCTAGTTATAGTCCCTCTATTCATGGTCCTCAGAGACAGTGTCCTTTTTCTGGGTTTGTGCCCACTAAACCTGAGCCTCTGGCTTTCTTGGCTCAGATCATATTGGTCCCTCTGGCCAGTGTCTTGTCCTTATGGTTTTTCTGGCACTGGAACCACAGGTTTGGTCTCTCTGGAAACTGGCTGTCCTTGTTTAGTTCTTTCTGAGCCTGGTTATTTAGTTTCTGCTCATTCTTGGCAATTGAGATCCTGCCCACTAGGCCTTTCATGTACTGGTTGCTCTTGCCCTGAACTTCCTCACCTGAGTCTTTCTACCACCATCTCCTGGCCCTTCTGCTCCACTTGGGGCTTTGATCTCAGGTCTAAATGTCATGGTCTCCTTGACATTCTTAGGCCTCTTAGGCATTGTCTAGGTCCTCCTAGCCCTGATCCTTCTAATCCACCTTGCTCTGACCTTCCTGGCTGGCTTTGGTCCTCCTGATATCCTGGGTAATGGCACCCTCTTCATGCTAGCTTATTCCGGTCTCCTTGCCCTTCTGTGTAATTGCAATGTGGAAACCCTGTGTCCCTCAGAACCACTTGCCTTTTTATTCCAGGTCCTTTTAGAACTAATTGTTTTGGCTCTGTTTGCCTAGATCCTTGGCCTTACTTTACAGGTCCTCCTGGCTATGGTCTTCCCATTCTTGTTTTCATAGTCCTGGTCCTTCCTGTGTTTCTGTGCCCATTAGCCCTGATCCTCTTCGTCCTGGTCCTTATAATGCAGGCTCTTTGGGGCTAAGAGCTGTCCTAGTCTTTCTCTCCTTGATCTGGTCGGCCCGGTATTTCTTGTTCTATTGCGCTTGCCATCATAAACATTGTCTTTTGGCAAGCTTGGCCCTCCTCGGCTCACACAGGCCTGGCCATGTCATGTCCGGTCCTTTTGGCTCTGGTCATATTATCCTGTATTTCCACACCCTGAACCTTCCAGCCCTAGCACCGTAGATCCTACTGATCCACTTGATCCAACTGGCTACTTCTGTTGTGGTCCTATTAGTATTTGTCAACCTAGTTTTAGTTTGTCCTCATCCTCCCGGATCAATCCTTAGCCTCATAGTCCTACTAGAAGTGCACCAGTACTGAACCCACTGGTCCTAGTCATCTTGATCAAGGTTGTTATTGTTCAGGTCCTCCTGAGCCTTGTCATATTTGTCCTGGCCCTTCTGGCTAACATTGTCCACCTCTATTTGACTGAGGCTGGTTAGCCTTCTTGCATGTTATCCTCCTCATCCTGGTTCAGCTAACTGAAATGACAGCACTGCTGTACTGGGTAATTTTATCTATGGACGCCTAGGTCCTAATCTTTATGGCCCTCTTAGCCTTGTTTCAGGTCCGCCTGGTCATTATCCTTTTAGTCCACCTAGTTCTCCTTCCTCTGGTCCTCTGGGTGCTCCTAGTGTGAGCCATACTGTTCTTCTTAGTCCCAGTCCTGCTTATCCTGCTCCTAAAGCCCATTGCCTCCCTATTAGTGATCTTTTTATTCCACCTACTCCTCCCTGCTTTGATCCTCTAGGTGCTCTTGGTCCTGGCCTCCCTGTTCTTACTAGTGCCTGTCCTGCTTATCCTGATATCCTGGCCTACTGGCCATTGCCTTCCCGGTCCTGATCTTTGTGACCCTCCTCTCTTTGTACTCCCACTTAATCTGATCTTCACCCTCCTGGCCCTACACCTCCTGCTCCTTGTCCCCTATAGTCCTGCAATAAATGGTCATACCCACCAGATTACCCTTCCCCTCCCTTCCCTAATTCTGACATTCCAGTACCTCCTATCCATGCTAGTTGTAGAATGTCCTGGCCCTGTACTTCCTATTCCTGACATGGCTGGTTGTCATTCCCATGTCTTCTTGCCCCCGGTCCTCTGGATCCTGGATCTCTTATTTCACAGATACCCTGTCCTGAAATTTGTTATCCTCCGTACCCCAGTTCTGGCCCTTTTTGTCCTGGTCTCCTGCTTTAAGCCATTCCCTTTGTTTGCCTGCTCAGTATCCTGCTGCTCCTGCCCCCCCCCTGGCCCTTTTAGTCCGTGTTTTAGTTTTGCTACAGTTGTTTTAAGGTCCTCCTTTATCAGGTCTTCTGTCGCAGTGACCTTGGCCTCCCTGGCCCTGATAGCCATCCTAGTTGCGCCCCAACCTCATGACTTGCCTGTTCCACTTTGTTCTTTTCCATCTGTCCCTAGACCCTTCCATCATGGTCCCCCTAGTAATGGTCCTCCAGTGTATGGTCTACAATATCCTTATTGGTCCTCCTAGCTCCCATGTAGCAGGTTGCACTGGTTCATGTAGGGTGTACATTTTTTGGGACGGGTGATGTATGGCGTGGAACACCCCACAAGAAATTGCTCTGTTGGTTACAAAGCTGCAAAATCAGTTCCGATGCCCGTAATCATGTGTTTATTTTATTAAGATTACTTGGCCCAGTAGGAGGGAGTATGTGAGAGCACAGGCATGGCCCTGAGCTCAAAGCACACATCTGAATGAAACTTGCACCATTGCGCCGGAGCAATGGGCCTTCCTCTGTCTGTCACTCACTCCACTGTGTGCTAGCCCTCAGACCCCTCAGTGACCTAAATCTCATCTCTTTGCGCCTCTATCAACGTGTAGTGCGACATTTGGATACATTTTCTTTGCATGCCAAGGATTTTTTCTTCAATAGGGATTCTACTCAAGTGTGTTCTGGTTGTGCTTGCTTGTGAGAAGGTAGGTGAACCAGGCAGGTGGGGGAGACTGACACGTTTAAGATGTGTATTTTTTGCAGTTTTGTTTACCGTAGGCCACATGTACACCTGTCAGTAATCAGCAGCACTAAGAAAGTCAGACAATACATACTGAATTCTTACCTGCTTTTGGGAACATGCAGAATTTGAAGTTTAAAACTTGATATTGTCTGTTTGGGTGATCAACAGCTGGGCATTGGACAGGGTTGACTTTTATAATGGGAACTGTCTGTGTTAGAAACTAACTTGGTTCAAATGCATCTACTGTCAAGATCACACTACATGCTGGTGAATAAAATGATGTTGCCGCTAGAGAGAGACTGAATTTTTGTCTAGTGGCAGTTTTGACTGTAGCGCAGAGGGTTATGTGCTTTCCATAAAGAACGTGTACCAGGCAGATAATATCACAGAACTGTATTTATGTGGATAGCTACTTTGGTTTCTGTTTCTGTCACAGAGATCCTTTCTTACTTGCTGTTCATACATTACAATCAAAAGTAATGCAGCACCGCGACCTATGAACTGTCATCAAAGAGCTACATGCAAACTGATTGGTAGAGGTTAGAACATCATGCTTTTCCACCAGTCCTTCATTACCCTTATGTTGCTAAGAAAGTGTTGGTTTGCATAGAAAATAGTCTCATTGGTATAGCCAATCCCAATGGTATGCTTTAAATCCTAAGACCAATCACTCTCAAAATATATTGCTTACTAGTTTGGATGACATGATTCTTACACCTTGTAATCCTTATTGTTTTATGTAACATCACCTACAGACTGATTTACACATGTATGATTCATTGTCTCTGCATAGTTTATGTATGATGGAAAGTGCTCTGTCACCCTACACTGGTATGAATAGCGCTATAAAACAAATGACATGTAATTGCGGGAGTGGCTATAGGAAGATGAAGGGTTATGTTTGATGGCTGTAGTGAGGACATCAGTAGTAAATTAGGTCATTTGGGGGAGGGGGCACCAAAAACAGTGTTTCACCTGAAGCCACCAGAGTTAAAGCCTGCCCTGGCATAGGAATATGTTGCATAAACAAGAGACAACATAAAAAGAGAGTATCGTCCCTTTTAAAGTGGTCTTTTTTAATTTGAACTTTTTGTCCGTTCGTGACACAGTGACTTGGGTGTATTATGAAACTAAAAACACTCAGGGCCTCATTTATAAGCCCCTACCTGCACATTTGCACCGCCGGAACATCACTCTTTGGCTTTCTGGTAACAGCATATTTATAAGGCCTCATGAAGAGCTTTATATTGGCTTTTCATGGCCTTATAAATATGTTCCCTTCCACTGCATGAAAGGTGTGTTCCATCAGTGCTGCTGTGGGCGTTCCCACGCAACGCCAATGGATCCTGACACATTCACAGTTTGATGAGAAATCGTGCTCCTGGGAAAATGTGACTTCCTAACGCCACCCCAGGGGTGCCGTTAGGGAGGCACAATAAGGAGGAATGTTTTTGTTTCTCTTTGTGGTACATTCTGCAGCACACATTGCAAAAGGAAATTGCCTCTTGTGATTGAGTTTGCACAGGAAGGTGTCCCTCCTGCTCAAAATCAATTAGCCCAACATTGCAGGCACCCTTGCAAAATGGCAGCTGAGTCCGGGGGGAAAAGGACATGATTGTCCTCATCAAACCTCATAAATGAGGCCCTCAATGTTTATCTCCAGTCAATAAAATAGAGCTTCACAGAACTGGTTCGCATTTTAAAATATAGCATATCTCTGTCTTCTCCACGATTGCGCCATGCTACATTAGTACTCACCAGATGTAGTCAGCCCAGTGCGACACAAGGGAATCAAGTCAGATCCTTTTAAAATACATTTGGATTCACTATGTAACTGCAAGTTATTTTGAAAATGTGCAGATTTGTTTTACATAGTAGACACTTTGTGTTCTCTGCTAAAACAATATCACTTGAGATTGTAGTATTGCCACCAAGAATGTCCTTGCTTCACTGAATTACTTGAAAATGAATACCCCTAAGCTTGCCCGTTATTGCATTTAAATGACCTCAACCTATTGCCACTCTTTTCAGTTGTGTCCACCATGTTGCTCATTAGGAAATATCCACCTTACACCCCCCTTAATGTCTCTGGGTTCATGCAGTCTTTGCCAACCTCGTTTAGGGTCTGACTTTCTGATCCTGTTCCCGCTGTTCCTGGATTTCCTGGTCCTTAATATTTCTCCTGGTCCTGTTGATCTAAGGTCTCCTGGTCTTCCTAGCCTGGTCTTTTCTGGTTGTGGCCTTCCCAGTCCTAATCCATTTGCCTCTGGACCCTTAGTGCTCTTTCATCTGATCTCTGTGGTCCTGCACCTCCTATCTTTGGTTGTTCTTTCTATTGTTCTCTAGGTATTAATCCCCTTTGGTCTGTCCACCTGGGTCAGCTACTCCTAACCCCGATCCCCTTCATACTTCTGGTGAGTGCTCATGTATGTATGTATAAAGCACTAGAATCAACCCCAAAGGGGTATCTCTGCACTACCATGGAGAAGGCAGAGGACAAGTACAGATCAATCCCAAAATATTTCTGTCTTCAAGACAAGACGAAAAAGACTGGGGCATTTGCGCAAGGTGTTTCAATATTTCGGGGCAAGATATGCAATGGTTTTACTGACTGTTCGTGTTTTCCTGTAACGAGGGACAACTAGTAGCACTTTACCTTCAGACCTTGCAGAGCTGGCACATTCATCATTCTAATAAATGTGTTTCTTTCTAGTCAGAGGTGTACAAGTACCCAGGTGCAATAGCAATTCTTGCAGGACTCCAGTGGCATGATTTATCCATTTTTATAATCATTACTAATGCATACCGCAGCAGGGTAACATACCCCTTGAATAGTCAATCTTCATGGCACAGGCAGATTTACTCGCAGAAGTACAGTTCCTCCTTGATTTCAACCATTTGGCCTTGGCATTTTTATTCAGCCACATTAGGAGACATATATGTCATTTGGGTCAGAGCTACTTGGCTCTATCAGTATTCTAACTTCTCTTTACTATGTCATCCTGCTCCTCCACTATGACACCTTACCAGTTCCGCTTATAAAAGAGGAGGCAGATAGGGAGTAAAAGGGAAAGGGCTGATTTTTCATTCACAATTACTGCCATATGTTATTAGTTTATGTGAATTTTCCTGCTACTCTATTGTCTCATCTCACTCCCATGCTTTTCCTCAACAAGAGGGGAGGGGGATTTTTGTGCGCAGAACATGCTGTTCTTACTCTGAACCTGTTTCATATTGTATTGCTATTTTGTAGTAATGTTATAGTGATTCCTTAATTTGTTGCATTTTTAGTAATGTTGCATATGATGGTAACTGCTTTGTTGCATATTTTTCTCTGCATTTGATTATTTGATGTACTCTTGGTCTCATCGTTGCTTCACACTCCAATACCTTATCAATCCGTTGGTGTAGACCACCTTTACAACGGTACGCTACGATGTCCAATAACAGAAATCGGGGTCTTGGTCCCAAACTGCCACTCTTTACTGAAGTGGTGAAACAAAATTCTAACACACTAGTGAAAGGAAATGGCTCCGCATCACCCCCTACATCGTCAACTGTATCATCTCAGAGCGACAAGTCTTTGTCAGATACTATGCAACGTATCCTGCTAGAGATTCCCGGTGTCAATCGCAGACTGGAGGGGCTGGACATCACAATGTCATCTTTGGCTACTGAAACTAAGTCTGTTTGTGATGAACTTACTACCTTTCATACACGGATTGATGCTATTGACTCCAAGATATCAGATATGGAAACTAGAATGGATACTGTCCATGGTTCAGATCAAGATCTCTTATTCTTGCATAGTAAAATTATTGATTTGGAGGATCGTAGTCGTAGAGACAATATTTGTTTTTTTGGTTTTCCGGAAACTGTTGAAAAGCAAGACATGAAGCTTTTTCTTTGTGAGACTCTTCCTATACTGACTGGTATTTCTTTTTCTCCTCCTCTCGACCTACAACATGCTCATAGACTTGGGCCCCCACGTTCTGATGCTTCTGCTCGACCTAGACCGATTATTGCTTGCTTTCTTCGACATGAGCACACTCGACAGATCTTGTCAATGGCCCGTTCACGTGGCTCCTTCTTATTTCAAGGCCATACTATCCATATGGCGGCGGACTTCTCCAAAGAAACAAATGAAATACGGAAGGCGTTCCTCTCTCTACGGCCTCAGTTGCGTAGACTGGACATCAAGTATGGCCTATTTGAACCTGCACGTTTTCGCATAACCAGGAATGAGATTCCAAGGACTTCTACGATCCTGCTCTCCTTCAGCAATTTTTATGTACCATCACGACTGATGATATGGACGCTCACTCTTCCTCCTGTGTTCCGACTTCTCAGTCCAAGGCGTCGTCTGCGGATCTTCTTTGAGACCCTCTAATGACCCTCAGCAACGTGGCTGGGATATTACTCGTACGCCTCGTTCTCAGGATGATAAGATCTCGGCACTGCACTCAGTTTCCTCCCTAACTAATATGCCACAAAGGAACAAGTCTAGGTCACCACTTAAACAACCTTCAGAGGCTGACTGATATTTTTGCTTTATTGTATTACTGCTATTTTTTGGATTAGGATAATTCCTATTATCTGATGTTTTAACTGTTTACTTCTTCACCTGAGGATCTATAGTATTATAAACTATGCGCATTGTTTTATTTTGTGCTATATGTTTTATTGTTATACTGTGAGTTTTTAACAAATTGGAGTATTTATGCATTGTTGGTCTCGCTCATTATATACTGCATATGCATTACTCATTACATATGGGACTTACTCCCCATTCATGCCCCTTCTCCATGTTCTAGTTATTGTGTTTAGATTTACACTGTTCATCTGCTTTATCAGATACTTTGGGTTTTGACATGATACACTTTTATTATATTGTTCTACTCACTTACATATATATTGTCTCTAGTCATGCTCTCATGTTTACCCATGAGTGCTTTTCTTCTTTTGTCTACTAATTCTTTCTCTCTCTCTTCCTACGGCATTCTTTACTTTGTTCTGTTTCATACATTATTTCTCATGTTTCCTTCATATATCTTATGTATTTCTTTTACTGTTTGCTATGGGGACTCCTTCATTTACTCCACTTCCTTTAGTCTTCTTTTCTTGCCTTCTCGAGTTTTTTATTTATTGTATGGTATTTATAACACGCATTTAATCATTCTCTTTATTCATTGGCTGTATTTTATGATGATACTTAATGTTTTCAGAAAAGAACAAATGAAGGAGTATCACCCGATGAAGGGGATGAAGGCTTTTTCCAGATGAGGAAGCACTGTTCCTTTGTTAGTAAACCCCTCACTCACCACCTAGTGGTGACTTGCTTCATCATCAGGGCCCACCCAAGTGGCCTAGCGTCACTTGGGTGTGCTTCAACACCTGAGTTGCAGTAGAGCAGGTAGTGAAGTGTGGGTTGTAAACAAAAAAAGTGTGAGTGTTAAAATTGTCCTGGTTAATGCTTTTGTATAGATTTTAATAAAAAAGTAACTGGACAATAATAAAAAGATTGGTGAGATAGTAGTAGGGGAGTTACGGCCTACGTATCTCGGCTATGTGTTGGTCAACATGTTTCTACCATTAGGGGCAATCCCCGGTATTCGTCAGGACCAAAACAAGGAAGTGGGAGGTGTGGGTCCCCTAAAAGACGCACCCTGTCCTAAATCCTTGGTCATCCAGAAGGAAAATATACTGGAGAAGTACTCTAGTTGGATTTCATCAAGCAGTGGGTAGGTGCTTTGCTTGTAGCAACATATTAGTTGGAAGTCGCAAAGTGAGGCGGTTCACCTACGTCTACCTTCAGCTGCTCGGGTGATACTCCTTCATTTGTTCTTTTCTAATCCTTGACCAGGGAATCAGGAGTATTCCCCGTCCAGTAACTAGGGACGCAACTCCTTACTGTCTTTGTGTTCTTAAACTTAATGTTTTCACACAATTTTTGATAATGTTGCCTTGCTCTACTTTGTCTCGTATATTCCATATTATCCTTTGCTCTCTAGATCCCGAGTCTTCTTTCCTCAGAGGGGGTCCGATTACCCCTTGGCGCTGCTTTCAGTGCGCCCAGACCCGTAAATAACAGTCTAGGTTTTCTTCTCTTTTTCTATTTTATTGTTTTTCTTTTGTTCGTTTCTAACTGATTGGTTTATCTTAGATACTTACTTTGCTTTTATAAACTACTTCTGTATTTTCTTTTCCTCTTCTCTTCCTTCCTTTTCTTTTTCTTTTTTCCTTTTCCTCGACTCACTTTGTCTATTACTTCCCAGTGCAACATCTTTCTTCTTTAATTTTTGTCCAAGTACTTCCTTTCCTTTCTATTTGCCTTTTGACCTCCCCTACCATGTCCTATCCTAATTCGTTGTCAGTGATTTCCTGGAATGTTAATAGTCTCACTCATTATATTAAGCATAAAAAAGCACTAACATACTTACGATCTAATCTTATTTACAATGTTCAAATCTTGGCAGGGGAGTCATTGTATACTTAAATCTAACTCACGCATCCATATTAAAGCTCCTTTATGGATTAATTCTGCGTTCGGGTTGGAGGTCGCACTCTGTCCTGGCCCATATGGCAGGAAGCTGGTATTCAGACAATAGATCAGGTGTTTCACAATAACACTCTTAAATCTTTTTCTCTACTCTGTGAGGAATTCCATCTGCCAGCCACTCAATCCTGCAAATACACCCAGCTCCAGCAAGCTCTCACGAAACATTTGGGTCCCCCGCCTGACTTGATATCTGTATCTCCTCTTTTGTCCTATCTACAGTTGTGGGGGAATCTTAAAGGTGTGACTTCTAGTCTTTATAAAACTTTCTTGCATCCTCTATTTTCAAAACCTCTCTCACAAGCTCTCCAGTTGAAATGGCAATCTCGCCTCTAGGTTACATATTCCAATACTCAATGGGATCAAATATTGGAAGGGTTACATAAGGGAGTTCGTGAAGCTAGTCTTAAATTTTGTGTTTTAAAATTCTACACGAATGGCACTGGTCTCCAGTCAAGTTACACCATGCTAAGTTAATATCACATACTTTGTGTTGGAGGTGTTCAGCCTCTGGTTGTGATATTACGCATATTGTTTGTGAATGCCCTCATACGACACCTTTTTGGCTTTCTGTACGGAAGACGTTGGTCACTACTATGTCACTCCCTCTACCCCTTACCTCTCTGAATATTATCTTGCATGATTTTCGTAGCCTTCCTAAGCTTTCTAGACCACAAACTCGTTTTCTCCATACGGCTCTGGCCACGGCAAATATTTGCATACTACGGCACTGGTAATCTCCTCTGCCTCCTTCGCAGGAAGAGTGGTTGGTGGCGATGATGCAAACAGCTCTACATGAACATACAACTTATAATTTGCAGGATCAAGCTTCCATTTTTCTCCAGGTGTGATCCCCTTTTCTGGAAGCCACTGTGCATGATAATTCTGGCTTCACTCCTCCTTCTCCTCTGATTGTTCCATCTTCTTAATCCTATTCTTTTGAGTTCTTCCTCTCGTATTGCTCTCGTATTGCACATTTTCTTTCCTTACCTCTTTTTATGTAAATTTGTGTTGCTCTGGGATTTTTGCCTATTCTTTTCATTTCTTTTCTTTCTTCTCTTCTTTTTCCTTTTTCTTTATTATTTTCTTCTTTTTCTATTCTTCTTACCTTTCCTTCATTCTTCTTTCATCTTGCACTTATTTTATAATCTTTTCATTATCATTGTATTTAGGATTATGGAATATACGTTATCTTTATGTTCTCATATTTATTATATTTTGTGTAATACTTTTCTTCATTTGTACTATTTTTTACTTACCAAAGATTTTACTCTGTATCATTATTTGCATCTGTACTTTTATCTTCAAATTTCAAATAAAAAATGTCAACACACAAAGTCATTGGCTGTCAGTCCTGTGCTTCCATGTCTGATAGAGCTTCAAATCCATTGGGGAGGGGCATATCATTCATTGGTTCCAGCAGAGTCAGTTTATCCTTTTTAAAATCTAAATTCATTAAACTATTTGTACGGTCTGTTGGTGGATAAACTTTTGGTAAATAAAAGAACCCGAGAGGTTGTGTTCTGATGCCCGCTGCATTAAAAGAGTTTCTTCCACAGCTTTGAAGAAGATTTTTAAACAAGCACAGATCCCTAAAATTAACTATTACACAATCCCCCTCAGATGACTTTGGTGTGGGGCCCACCCAGTTCACTCCACTTGTAGAAATAATTTCCCTTGAGAAATAATGGGGGCAGTTGGAGTTTCTCTTCAGTCAAAATGAGCCTACCACAGCGGTGGAACATTCGTCAAGACCATTACGTATGGTGTACATTCTGGCAGAATATGTGGTCGTATTTGATTTAAATTAAAATGATTGACCCCACTAATACCCTAATTTCCCATTCGGTTCGTGGCCAGTGTGGGATCCAGTGGGTTGCGGGCCTTTTGTTTACCCACTGATACCTCATGAGACAACAATGTTTCAGATTTTGGAGGTAAAGTTTGTTGCAAAACTTGTCTCTGCCTAACTATATGTCTTTGATTGGTGGGACCTACGTTAACTTTTAATTGCCCATTAATATTCCCCTGTTCTTCAGGAACCTCCATTCTATTTATAAATCTTTTTTGGGCCGAAATTACTTTCTCTAATTTTCCCTCCAAGATGGAAAGTTTTTCAAATGTTCCGCTGCACAGTCTAAAAATAGCGTTTAATTGTTCATGGAGTTGAAGTTTGTTTTGAGCCCTGTTTTTTTCTGACAGATTCCCCTTTAAGAATTTTTCCGATTAATTCTCTCCATGGACCTTTCTTCTTATTGGTACCTTGTAATAATGAGGGGCATGGGGTCGAATCCAGGAGTGTCAATTTTGGCAACTCTGTTGTGTCTGGTTCTTTTTTTTGTTTTTTTTGCAGTGAGGACTATCTAACCGTGATATAGTTTCTAGACCAATTAGAGACTGTGGGTCCATTCTCACATGGGTTCTTGATCATACATGGAGAGCATTCTGAGGGCTTTCTTGCTGATGATGGAGCCTTGGGAGTTAGTTTGCTCCGACTGTCACACTCTTTTGTGTTTATTCTGCATCGGTGGAACTAGGTTTAGCAACAGCAGTGGGAGCTGATCTTTTTATCGCTGAATCCATCTTTGCTTCTTCTTTATCTATTTCATTTTCGATAGCACCAATTACCGATGTCAAATAGCTTTTAATTGAATTATTCTGTGCATCACCTTTCTCCCTTATTGGGTCCAAATGCCGCACCCCCTTCCCCCTTTCTTTTCCCTACAATGTGACTGCAGTTCTCACAAAAAGGTTACCTTCCGGAACTCTTTCAGGTCTCAAGCAGCCTCTTTCAGGACAGTCTTCACCAGCCACAGAACCAAGAGACCTGGCCCGGCACAGACTTTGTCGGCCACTGATGGGCGCAGACGGGCCAACCTGCGGATGAAAGGCAAAGGCTCCTGGGGCTTGTAGGCTGCCCCCTCCTTCCTGCTGCTCGGTCAGGGCTCCTCTGCGGCGGGACCCATGTGTGAGGTTTAAGCACCTCCAGGCATGGATTAGCTGTGGCGGCAATGGCCGCTGGGCAAAGGCTCCTGGGGCTTGTAGGCTACCCCTTCCTTCCTGTTGCTTGGTATGGTCTAATAAAAGTAGCTGATTTGGCTTGAAGAATTTGGACATTCATGCTTCCTAGCTACTGCCGATCAGTGCTGCTGCACTGGGTGCAAGCTCTCTGATTTTGTGATTGCACCACCCTTACTCTTCAAGCCACCACTAGACCTCAGCAGGTAGTGGGAGTGAGAGTCATCCATGCTGTTTGAACTACTGTGAGGCTGCTAGGCTTGAAAGTGCATCAGCCAACACTAATGAATTTGCTAGCTTGCAAATTGAAGGTAATTTATTTCTCTTTGACACCCCTTTGTTATCTTCGTCATCCTATTTGTTCTGATCAATTTTACTCACTGATCTGAGCTAGCCTTGGGTGTGACAAGTGGTGCTCGGGCCAGCTGGATTGCAATGCAAGCTGCATGAGCCTGTTGACTCTGCATTCTTCTGAGTATTTTTAAGATTATTCCTCCCAAAAAAGAAATGAATACCTCATGTCACTCCTGCTCAGGACAACTTGTAATCGTGACCTATGCGTCCCACTGCACCCCAATTATTGGTCTCTTACTACCAACATCTGAACAGCTGGGAACCATTTTCCTTGCTTGAATTAGGTTCCACAGTTTATTATTGTGCCATTTAGAAGGACACCATATAGCAGGAAACACCCTAGGGCTCACCATGGGAAATTGCGGTTGCACTACTAAGTTATTTACTCATATGCCACGATGTGTGAACATTACATGCAGTGAAATAACATTTAGTTTGTCTTAATTTATAACCAATGACATTCATATCGATAGGAACATGATCAAAGCATCAGATTCTCTATTGGTGTTATGGTAAATGTATTTTTATTTGTTGAATGATCGTTTTTTAAGGGCAATGGAATCATTTTCTATTTACATTAGTGGGGATTCTGATGGTACTCTGAATGTAGTTTGTGAGACTCCTGTGATATTTTCAGAAAAAAGTTTCTTGATTCTTTTTCAGTGCAGCAGAATTCTCGTCTAATAGTCTATTTAAAGAAACATGTTACTTTTTATTAACCCTAAATGTAGCGCATCCACTCTGAGGGTTCACACGGTTGTCATAATTATTTGGGTTGATCACATTTTATGAAAATCGGAAAATATGCTGACCAAGCGTTTAATGTGATATAAACTGTGAGATGACATTATACCCCTAATTCAAGGATAATGACTAGCGGCAAAAAGCAATTTTAAAGCTATCTGATGCCTAACTTCTGATGATTTTTCAGCTACAAACAGTGTTATCTCGAATAAGCACTTGCCTACATCATTGTCATATGAAATTTCTGTATTGATGTCATGTCTACACTTTCACAATTTCACAATTGCTTTGTAGTGTAGTTCCTAGTTTTCCACTAGGCCCTGCGCATTGGAATAACATAAACAGTAGTATCGACGTGGAACTGCGGATATTCCAGGCCTCCACTGACTATGCTAAACTTAATTGGGTTGTGTTACCAACTAGCTCAGAGGTCACTGGAAACGTTCTTCTCTGCATAGGAAGTGATCAGCTTCCTTGGCACAGACAAGAAGGGATTCAGTTTTCCAACAACCGTGCAACATGACAACTTTGCTCCTCAGATCAAGAGTCAATCTGTAGGGTCGTGTGAAACAATAGACATGTATTTCACTCAGTCAGTCTAGTGCAGTTTACTTTCACGAGATGTAGAGAATAGAGAGACGGGCGTTTATCAATAAAGGGTTAACATTTATTGAACAGTCTTTCTTCTCGTACAAGAGAAATGTATTGCCACAATTGCAATAATTGTTATTATAAAAAGTACATACAGTAAGATAAGTATTGCGAAATAGAACTGTAAAAGCATTGATATGGTGTCTTAGCCATACAATGGTTTAAAAGTAATAAAACATATATACAGTCATATATACATTAGGCTAACATACTCAACTGGTGCTTCTAACTAAGCCTACCCCAGTGTGCCTGACCTAAGCCTAACACGTGAAAGGGGAGTAAGTAGCTTTAAGTTAAGTTGGTTTTGCCAAGGTTTGTTTCAAGAATTCTCGTCTAAGGGTTTAGTCAACACCATACCTCTGAATAGAATGATGGAGGATTGGTATCTCCTTCAGGGGTCTCTCTCGATATCCCAGTCACCCGCGAGGGTAAACCGGAAACGCCGGGGCTGGATTTCTCTGCACGAGAAAGGCAGCGGCTTCTCTTCAGCGCGTCGAGGAAGGAGGGGGGACAGCGTCCGCGGGCAGCTGGAATCTGCTGGATGTCTTCGCAGAGGGACGGCTGTTCAGCTCCTTAAGCGTACTGCACCATAGTTCGCGCTTTAGCGGCGATAATGGTATCAGCAGCTTCACCACCACAGGATAGCAGGCTGCAGCGACAGAGTGCTAGATTTACCAACACGGGGTCTTGCAGGCAGCCAGCATCAGCAACAGTAGCTTGCAGCTCACATTGCTTAAGGCAACGTTGGTAATATTTATACCTGACAGGTGCCGGGTTTGACGCAAGTTTGCTGGACATAAGACGTCAATTAAAGATGTCACTAGGAAGTGATAGTTATCAGTTGCTCATTAGAGTTCCATTACTAATCAAAACATAGCAAGCGGGGATTTCCAGGTTTGCTGAGTTTTTATCTTGTTGAAGAACTCAGAGTGTTATCTAGGAATATCAGATAGTGACTACTGCTCTGTCATTGCACTAATTGGTCGCAAAGGAAGTGGCAGAGGGAACTATGCTGGAATGTGGCTCTGTTCGTGTGAGGCCAGAGATGACTTTTCAGAAAATCGCACTTGAACGGTTATGCCAATATAGGGAATAAATGGATTTATAGCCGAATAGGGGCATAAGGTCACAGTATCGATCAGGAACCTAGATAAACACGCAACACCCACTCCACGGGTTAATGTCCATCAAAATTACTAAAACTAAAGCAATTAGATGTATGTGTAACATTGCCCACCCCAAAATACATAAATGCATTCGAAATAGGCGTACTTGTAATACATGAATTTTAGGTACTGTACGTTTTTTAAAGCATAGAAATCATTCAAAAAATTATTGCATATGAAATCAATGAACGACTATGCAAAAGGAATTACACATGAAGTATCTCTGACAGAAGAAAGGCGAGATAAATCATCACATAAAAATGCATTGTAATAACATGTATGCTAGAGGCTGGTGTAATATTGTTATGTCTCTAGATGTGTTTAGAAATAGAAGTGTGAAGCTTCTGTTCTCTAAGAATAGTTTTTATGTCAAGCAAAGAATTGTCCGTGCCAAAAAAGGTCAATATTAGAAAAAATTGTCCAATTCAAAGAAAATAGATTTCCAAAGCTCTTGTCAGTTTTTGTTGATCAAAACTGAAGGCCGAATTCAGAGTTCAGGGGAACGCTGTGTGTCGGAAAGCTTCTAAAAAGTTATTGTTTCTGTATGGGTGAGAACATCGTATCAGACAGGCTCTCAAAGAATTGGTCTACAAAATCAGGTGATAGTTCAACCAAATTAGATAGCGCTGTAACTTGGCAGGTGTGAGAATGATTGCTGTCATCGAAGGCAGGACCAGCAATGCTCACAGAACGTTGTACCTGGATGATGTTGCTTTTGTCACTCGCTCCACTGTTACCACTTGGCTGTAGTACAGGAGTCTCCACGAATGCCGTCATCAGGATTGGTAGCCGCTGGGGACAACACAATGCGTGAGCCGTTATTGGACTGAGCAAAGTATCGACGTCCATTGGTACTGCTGATGGAAGTGAAAGACAGATGTCCAACACGCATTCATCGCCGCAAAGCATACACCGTAGCACAGGTAAAATGCAATTTTGCCATATCGGTCTGAATGAAAGGAACCAGGTCATGTTTAGATCTCTCAGCCTGGCCAATCCAAGGACGTTAGTTATCCTGTCCCGGTAGCGCATTGCTAGGATTGTCTCTTCCATTCCCATGGGAGCTATGTCTGAGCTGAGGCTTGCCATAACGTAGCAGGAGGGTCAAAAATAGAATCCCTGCGACGAGTCCCAAAAATAATGGTATGCCGCCAAAAATGGAGTGCACAAAATTAGGAAAGATTCCAAAAATTGCCTGGAAGGGTGTTAGCAGTCCCGTAAAGACAGTCTTAAATATGCCTGGGATGCTTGTTGCACTAGACATGTTAAGGAGTTGGCTGAACATTTCTACGAAATGCACAGGGCAATTTGTTGATAAAAGGTCATGAACTTCAGTAGCTGTCCTTGCAACTAGAAGATCATACGTCTCTTTAGATGACGTTATAGGCACTGTTGTCTGTAAAAGTACAGATTTCATTTTGCTTAATGTATCAATTCGTATAGAATAGAGATTCAGACGAGGCCAGATGGGAGTCACTATGTCTGGAGGCCCACTCGGAAACAATGCTTGCATACAGCATTTGACCATGGATGTTACTTCTACTAGATAACTTTTCCCTGGCACGAGGCCACAACATCTGTGATCCGTTCTAAGAATGTAACTCCCGTTCGAAAGTTGCATAAAGAAGGGCTCTATCTGAGTTGCAGGTGTGACTAGCTGGTGGCATGAAAGGTTGTTTGAATTTCCATCACATGCTCCGTGTAAATTAATACCCTGACACAAAAGTATACCGCTTAGTGAGTGTTTACAGTTGTCACCACTAAGAAATACATTTTTGTCGCTGTCACTATAGCAAGAATGAGTGTATGGTAATTTCCATTCGGATTTTACATATCCCTTACCCAATTGTTCATATTGGCCAGCAGGTATGTACTCAAGGCACTTTTTAAATCGGAAAGTTGTTATCGGAATTGTGATAATTCCGTGTATTATCCATTCAATGACAGGACTCTCTGACATTGTCAATGGTAATCTCTTGAGTTTTTCAATGCTCAGGATTGTATAGTCTGCTCCTTTCTGTGCCAAACTGATCTGTTTATCAGTAAGGTTAAAACTGGAAAATAATGACGTTGTGTTGATTAAACGCCAAGGCACATAGCCTGAACGAAGATTTTGCAGCGCCCAGCCTAGTTCTATAATAGAGCGTAATTGAGACTGGCCATGTTGTAACATTAGCAAATCTCTGTCTATCACATCAAAGGCAGAGGATACAATACTGTCCAACGAATATATTCTGGAAGACAGAGTCATTAACCCATTGTCTACCACAGAAAGTGATTTCTCCAAATTAATACGATCAATTTCTCGTATTTTTTCAGCAGTTTCAATTTGCTTTACTTTCCAAGCCTCGTTGTAAGCAGCATAGATACTGGTCGCTATGAAACGCTTATGACGCTGTTTGCGTGGTCCAAGAATGAAATCGCGCAAATCAGCACCATCTTTTAATAAAGACAAGTGTTGCTTAATTTCAGCCAGTGTGGACGAAGTTAGCCATTCAAGGCAGAGTTTCCCTACACTGTATGTTGTTATAATCCCTGGATGTTGTCTCTGGGAATATCTTGAGTCTAATCTGGTCATTGTTAACCCCTGTGTTTTATTCAGGAATCTATCTTGACAGCTATTTGTGTCTGTAGGCCAAATTAACCACTTTTTCCAATCAGGATGTGTTCTGTTGAAATGTAAAATATGTGACACGTCTAACTCAATATCTATGGTTGTATTCTCAGGTATCGGCTTCGGAATAGACGGTGTTTTAAGGTCTTTGATCTTAGCTAGGCCAAGACAAGATGTTTGGTGTATTGTGTCATTTAAAAATAACATTTGTTCTGGTATCATGCAGGTTCTAAATAGTGCTTCAATGCCTTGCATCTGCCAATCTTTTGTACCCCAAATTGTTTTCGTTTCAATATTATTTTTCCAATAATCAAACCCAAATGTCATCATTTTGTCATAAAATGCTTCTGAATATATCAATTTAGAATTTGTCAGCATTGTTTTCATTCCTGTTTTATCTAACAGTTTGTAATAAAACGTTTCTGCATCACTGGTGTTAAACCCTGAGAAGTATTTGAATTTCTCAAAAAATGCTTTAGAACTGCTTTTAGATGGTGTAGCACAATGTTCCCATTGATTATACATAAAAACATTTCTAGGCTGTGCAGATTTATGCAAGTAATGATCCCCATAGTGGGTATAACAGAATAACTGCTCATAACTAGATGAACCTTGTAAATAATCATGATTTGTGAATCTAGCTGACATTACTAAATCAGACATCATGTCATTAATACTGTTAAAGTTCCAATCATCAGAGAATGTACTCGGTGTCACAAAGTCACTCAAGGAAACCTTTAGTTGATGAGGATACTTCAGGATTTCGACCGGACCATAGATCTCATAGTCTGTTTTCTCCCATACTACCCCACCAGGTATTGGAATTGCTGTGACATTTACTGTTGACAGTTCTCTTTTCTTCACGTGGGATGATCTGTGTGGTTTCAGGACTAGGTTGATGTTCTGACTTGCTGTGTCCATTGTAATATATTTTCCTTCAATGAATTTTCCCAAACACAGTACCATGATGAGCCAAAGCAGGAGGAAAAATACACCTAGACCGAACCAGAACTCTAGCCAAGGGGAAATTAGGTAGATTTCCTTCAGTTGATGAAAGAGTTCCGTTGCTTTTTCTTTAAAAGTCTTTTTTGTTTCTGGCATCACTTCGGGGTCATTTAAATCTTCAGAGAAGTTGTCGAAGTTGATGAAATAACCAGAGGCAGTTCTGTCAATTGATGGGATTGTTCTTTCAATCTGTCTCTCGGTAGCACTTTCTGATGCCACATCATTGTAGACTGGTGTTGTTTCTTGACGAACTGTTTCAATCTGTGTTTCAAGAGGCACGAGTTCCATGGCATTATTGCATAGTCCTTCATTGTGCACTGCAGGCTGATCGAATGTGATTAGTCTTTCAGTTTGAACCTCTTGGATTGTTGCAAGTTTGGGTATTCTGTTGTTTCTTGGGAGTCCACTGGGCCTACTGTTGATTATAGGCCACATGCTTGTGGTTTTACCAGATCGATAGACATGACTCTGTTCTCCTTTTTACCAGCAAGGGGCGGTAGCACAACTGATCTTGTTCCGGTGACTGCCAAGACAGGTACTGCTTTTCTGTAAGAAGGCCCAAATTCCTTCTTAACCGCGATCTTTTCTCTGACTAGATCCCCAATCTTTGGAATCCAGACAGGCCTTGCTGGGGCTGTTGCGGGTGGTGCCTCGTCAGTGGTACTTGGCTGTTGCTTTAACTTTATGTTGCTTAATGATTTTCTTGTTTCATTCAGTTCCTGTAAAACAGCCAAACGATCCTTTACATCAAAGTGCGTTGTTTCTTCTTGTACCACTGACATCTGACTATCGAGGTCCTGAACTCGCATTCTAATTCCGAACAATAGTTCGTATGGGCTGAAACCTTTTAGAGACTTTCTTGGCATGTTGTTAAGACTAGTCTGGACACTTATTAAATGTTTGACCCACCCAGCGCCTGAACCTAATACCTTCGCTGTTATAGATTGCTTTATGTCACGGTTTTTTCTTTCTACCACACTGTTCCCTTCCGGGGTATGACGGACAAGAATACCGCAACCCAATTCCCATGCCGGCCATGGCCTCCTTATAAGCTCCAGAGCTGAAAGTAGGACCCTGGTCAGAATGGAACGTGGTAATTGCGTATGTGCCAATATTGACTCGCAAATCTTTTATAACCGTTCTAGCGTCAGCCGAGCGCTGGGGGCCTCATTTTTTAAGTGCTTTTTGTCTTAACTGTTAATAGGACGCAGGATGGGGTGTAGGCAGCGTTACGCTCTTTCTGACTGGTAGCCGGTAGCAAGGTTCGCTACTGCGATCCCTATTACAGTTTTCACAGTTGTTTGCATATATTTGGTGTTCTACACTCATTCCCGGCCACCAGAATACTGATTGTAATTCAGTCAGTGATTCCTTGATCTCTCTGTGCCTTAGACCCAAACCCATGTGTGCGTCTGCTATTAAAAATATTCTCCTGTTCATGTTTGGAATTACTCTGTCCCCCACTCCAGGGATTCGAGCAAAAGGAACGGAGTTTGCATCGATTATGTATGCATAATTGAGTGGATAGTTTACGGGTAGTGCTGCACAGTCGCCTTTTACGGTCGTTTTTACTGCCAGCATGGTTTCCCCGTCTATGTACTTATCTGTACGCTTTTTTGTGGCTACGGAAGCCGGTTTAGTTGCTTCTGCTTTGGCTGTATTAGCCAATGAATTCCCTGCAACGTGAACGCCATCACGTTGAAGACTCTGTGCGTGAATCACGTGAGTCTGTTGTAGTTCTTTGTGTAAAAGAGCTACCTCGTTCCAGAGCAATTTATGCTTTATTGTGGCACCTGTGTCATCTTTGTAGTCGTTTTTGATCAAACTCTGCAGTTTATTGTTGTAAGAGTTGACGCAAAAATGAGAATCGCACACGATAAGTGTCGGGAATTCACGTTCTGCATTTTCGAGCGCCATCTTTAAAGATCTGATTTCAGTTCTCTGAACCGAACAGTTTCTTACAGATTCAGTTTTTGTTACTTTCGGTCTGAATTTACCGCACAGCCAACGACCTTTAATGATCGCACATGCTGCATCGTAGGATTTTCTCTCTACGTTGAAATGCTGTACAGAGCTATCTGTATAGATTATACAGGCGTATTGTGGGAGAGGCAGAATTTCGATTGGCAGAGGATATTCTTCTTCATATTCTAAATCATTCAGTTCTTCAAATTGCGGGGCGAAATAGTATTTCACGTCCTCCGCTCCTAGAGAATCTATGCACTGTATCCATTTCGGATCCAGTGACACTGTAGGCAGGTTTACTGGGCTGAATAGCGCCTCAAAGGCGGATTCCGCTGTAAGGATATTAATCCGTTTGCCGTGTGCTAGTTCTCTTTCATTTGCTAATGCGATTTGCACTGCGTTCACAGTTCTTTCTGTGGGACTGAATGTTTTTTCTGCTTGTGTGTACAAGTGAGATTTAATTGAAATAGGTACCTTTTCTCCCTCATTAGAGGTTAGGTACGTGAATCCGCATCTTCTTGGGATGACTCGGATTACAAGATCGATCGTGTTGTCACGTGTAGCTAATTTTGTTTTTGCTAACATGTCTGTTTGCAGTGATCTCAAAATTTCTGTGTGTTTTTGAGTCCAATTGATTTGTTTAAAATCAGGTTTAATTAGTTCGTAGAGAGGTTTAACCCTCTCTGCGTAATTTAGAATGTAAGTTCTTCCAAAATTCAGAAAACCTAGTATGGATTGTAAATTCTTCAGCGTTTTTGGAGCTTGGAGTACAGCGCACTTCTCTAAGAAGTTGTCCGCTAGGCTGTTCCCTTCACTTGATAATTCGTACCCTAAAAATAGTACTGTCAGATGGGCAATTCGAGACTTTTTAAAGTTGAATTTGTAACCCTCTGCTGCGAACCCAAGTATAATGGTGTTCACTCTTTTCAAGTGAGTATCCAAGTCGTCATCTGTGAGATAAATATCATCACTTCATTATCATAGATTAGTAGTAACTCTGTTACCCTAGCTGAGAATAGTCCTGGGCTGTTCTTGAACCCCTGTGGGAGTCGACAGAATTTTTTCTGTGACCCAAATGCAGAGAAAGCGGTCAAATATCTGCTTTCTGGTGCAATGTTTTGACAAAAGAAACCATTAGATATGTCTAATGTCGTTTTATATTTTTTCCTAACTATATTATTCATTAGAGCTGCACTATGCGAGTTTTGTACTGCAAAAGTTTTGCAGCATGTATTAAGGTGTCTGTAGTCCAAAACTAGACGATATGAATTGTCTGGCTTGGAGACAGGAAACAAAGGATTGTTCATTTGAGAGGTGCATGTTTCAATCACCCCCTGGTACTCAAGTTGATCTAAGATCTCCCTGACCTGTTTTTTAGCTTCTTGCTTTATGGGATACTGCCGTTGGGCAGTTGGTTCACTTTTTAATTGGATTTTGTGAGGAGGTGAATCCTCATCCCATCAACATGATTTTTATATAATGCAGGTGCCTGGGCCACTGCCCATTTCCTTGCATATGTATATTTTTTGTGAATCGGAATGTGATTCGAGAAGGCAGGCATAATCACTTCTTCGCCACGAGGGCACTCCCTGACAAACTCTGGGGGCCAATCTTTTTCAGCTAACAGAATATCATAGCCTTTTGAGAGCTTATCCCAAAATAGACCCTTAATTTTCCTAGACTTATCACCCTCCATACGCAATGTTATTTCGTATATTTTATGGGGCTCGCTAAGTCTGGCGTCGGCAGTTTCAACCTGAATGTATTCATTCGTGTCCACTGTCTCCAGATGACTCATCAAGATCTTGCGCGCTATACTGATTTCTGCTGCACTGTCCAACATTGTCAATGCCCACTCCCCGTTTTTCAACTGTGTCCTCAGTATTCTCGGCATGGTTGATTACTCTAATACTGGCTACCTTCTTTTTCTGAAATTGAGAATTTTTACTCTGAGCAGGTTCCTTGTCTTTGGACTTGGTGTGCTCTCCTGGGTCTGACCGTCCTCTTCTTTCCGAATTCTGTGGAAAAGATCGAGAGGGACGTGTATCAATACTTTGATATCTATCAGGTTTTTTCAGATTATCCCTATTTCTGAGGTTATATCTTTTCTCAGAGGGCTCCCTCTGGGGAGACTGGCGTTTTCGAGTCGGAGTTCTTTCCCTCCGTCGAGGAGACCTTCCTCTGGACTGGAAAACTTTTTCCTTGGGAGTGGATTGTTTATTTCCATCCCAGCTCTTTTTAGGAGTATTTGAATTATTTCTAATAAATAATTTTTCAGGATTTTCGAGCAGTTGGGGCTTTACCGGTTTTCCACCCAAGCTGTCTCTACCTAATTCTTCATAACATTTTTCTATGATTTTTGCAAGCTCAACAGGATCTTTTATATCTGTTTCCTTCAACTTCTGGCGAATCGCCACAGATGCTGCTTCTCCTTTAATGTTGGCTAATAATATAGCTGTGACCTGCTTGAAGTCTTTCAGTAATTTCATACCTAGATTTAAAGCGGGCTCTGGACCGAATTCATTTTGAATCTGTTTTAGCACTTCTGGTATTACCGCCATAGACGGAACACCGTGTGTTTTTTTGTAAATGGAAGCAAAGACTGTGCCCCAAGTGTCGCAGTCCTCCACGTGTGGTGCGATTCCCATAGGAAGGCAGATGGTCAAGATTCTGTGTTTCTCTATAGGGGTAGTATCAGGAAATACTGCCTCTATTTGAGTGATTTTCTGTGCTAACCAGAAAGGAATTTGTTACCGTTTTACAGGTGTTTTACCAAGACATGACTGTATGTTCTGTGGTGTAATTTTATTTGTATTCCCCTGATGAGGGGTCAGCTGTGGTGTATTAACAGCTGGCTGGACTGTTGCAGTCCGCATTACATATTGGACTAATTGCCTATGTATTTTTATTAATGTGTTTAGCTGTACTAACAGCTCTTCTCTAGACATTTTTACAATGTCAGGATGTGGTGTGTAGCTGGCTAGAACCGGCCACGTGGCTCCTGGTCTACCTAGTGGACCGAGCCTTGTTATGTGATCAGTATGTTTTAGGGCGCCATTAAACCAGAGCAGGTGCTCTTGAAATTTAAGTGGAATTTCAATCTCCTCGAAAGAAGCGTACTCTTCCGGAGGTTTCTCTATTTTGTAATAGTGAAACTCTTTTGTTATAGCGTTTACCGCTGGAAAGTTTATCCATGAATAGAATACCGCTGTCTGCCGATACTCGTGAGCCTCTATCACGAAAATTACTGTACCACCTTGAGGTGTCAGTCCGTTTTCTATAAGTTTTAACGTTATAGATCTTCTTAAGTGGACCGGGATGATAATAGCATCCGGGTCTGCCTGTATTCAGGACCTTGCTGAGTCGCATCTGCTGCGGCCCCAGAGGTTCAGTTTTCTGGCATTGTAAAAATGCGAGGTTTGCAGAGTAGGTCTCCAAGGAGACAAAGATTAGGTGCACAATATTTTGGAACACTGTATCCTTCAACGTTGAATAAACCAGAGCTTTACATAGGAATCTCTTCCTACTAAGGTCGGGCGGATTTTAACCTTTCACCCACTCCAGACGTCTATTGGAGTATTTACGGGAGAAAGGGGTGTGAAATATGCATGACTGAGTTACTCTAAAAGTCTTGCGTTAGTTTATCGCCTTACCAAACGTTTGGGCGCCATGTAGTGTAGTTCCTAGTTTCCCACTAGGCCCTGCGCATTGGAATAACACAAACAGTAGTATCGACGTGGAACTGCGGATATTCCAGGCCTCCACTGACTATGCTAAACTTAATTGGGTTGTGTTACCAACTAGCTCAGAGGTCACTGGAAACTTTCTTCTCTGCATAGGAAGTGATCAGCTTCCTTGGCACAGACAAGAAGGGATTCAGTTTTCCAACAACCGTGCAACATGACAACTTTGCTCCTCAGATCAAGAGTCAATCTCTAGGGTCGTGTGAAACAATAGACATGTATTTCACTCAGTCAGTCTAGTGCAGTTTACTTTCACGAGATGTAGAGAATAGAGAGACGGGCGTTTATCAATAAAGGGTTAACATTTATTGAACAGTCTTTCTTCTCGTACAAGAGAAATGTATTGCCACAATTGCAATAATTGTTATTATAAAAAGTACGTACAGTAAGATAAGTATTGCGAAATAGAACTGTAAAAGCATTGATATGGTTTCTTAGCCATACAATGGTATAAAAGTAATAAAACATATATACAGTCATATATACATTAGGCTAACATACTCAACTGGTGCTTCTAACTAAGCCTACCCCAGTGTGCCTGACCTAAGCCTAACACGTGAAAGGGGAGTAAGTAAGTAGCTTTAAGTTAAGTTGGTTTTGCCAAGGTTTGTTTCAAGAATTCTCGTCTAAGGGTTTAGTCAACACCATACCTCTGAATAGAATGATGGAGGATTGGTATCTCCTTCAGGGGTCTCTCTCGATATCCCAGTCACCCGCGAGGGTAAACCGGAAACGCCGGGGCTGGATTTCTTTGCACAAGAAAGGCAGCGGCTTCTCTTCAGCGCGTCGAGGAAGGAGGGGGGACAGCGTCCGCGGGCAGCTGGAATCTGCTGGATGTCTTCGCAGAGGGACGGCTGTTCAGCTCCTTAACCGTACTGCACCATAGTTCGCGCTTTAGCGGCGATAATGGTATCAGCAGCTTCACCACCACAGGATAGCAGGCTGCAGCGACAGAGTGCTAGATTTACCAACACGGGGTCTTGCAGGCAGCCAGCATCAGCAACAGTAGCTTGCAGCTCACATTGCTTAAGGCAACGTTGGTAATATTTATACCTGACAGGTGCCGGGTTTGACGCAAGTTTGCTGGACATAAGATGTCAATTAAAGATGTCACTAGGAAGTGATAGTTATCAGTTGCTCATTAGAGTTCCATTACTAATCAAAACATAGCAAGCGGGGATTTCCAGGTTTGCTGAGTTTTTATCTTGTTGAAGAACTCGGAGTGTTATCTAGGAATATCCGATAGTGACTACTGCTCTGTCATTGCACTAATTGGTCGCAAAGGAAGTGGCAGAGGGAACTATGCTGGAATGTGGCTCTGTTCGTGTGAGGCCAGAGATGACTTTTCAGAAAATCGCACTTGAACGGTTATGCCAATATAGGGAATAAATGGATTTATAGCCGAATAGGGGCATAAGGTCACAGTATCGATCAGGAACCTAGATAAACACGCAACAGCTTTATTAACCTTTTTGCTTTCTAAAATGTGCTTGAAAATGCCCTATTTGCCCACTCTTTTTTCTAAAGTTTCTTGACTGTCGGGTTTGCTCGCTATGCTTGCTCGCCACAGGGCACTCATCGCGAACGTTTACGCCACACCACTTTCAAATGTCACCAGCCGCCACTGAATATTACCAAGATACGTTGTGTGGTGTCCAAAGTGTCAGGGAAGCTAATGGGGCTGCTGATGACATTGAAGAAACACCTTTGCTTCAAACTAACTCTGCTGGGTGAATATTAAGAAAACGTTTTTAATATTTAGCTGGCATCTGAGTGAACAGACACTCCTCCCTTGAATTAATCAGGCACATTGCTTACCTCTCTCCTAATTGCACTCCCCCTGTTAAACAGAAGCCCCATTACTTTGTCCCACTCGATTTACATACTGCAAGAATCCCAGAGCACTGTAGCCCCAAACAACACCTGTCACCTGAACGTGTCCCTCCTCCTGTGGTCCAGACACCACCTATCTCTCTGCACTCCTGTATGCTGCTGCCTGTCGACTGCTAATCTGTTGACAGGTCTGAAATGCTAAGCAAGTAAAGGGCCCTTAAAATAAGCTCACAATTAGAGCAAGGCCTTCATAAGGTATTATGTAAACAACACAAAATAAGCTTAGCCCTTAACCCTTTCCATACGGCCGCGATTCCCCTGGTGTGCTGTGAACAGCACGAACAGGGGCGGGCTGTGACGAACCCCAGCCATCATCAGCACACGAGCACCGTAGTGCATGACGGCTGGGGTTCGTCATCAGCATGGAAGGGGTTAAAAATAATCAATAAAGAAGATCATGGACATTACAAATCCAATTAATTTTTGTGAGTGTAGAAAACAATTATTCAGCATGCTTTGAAACTATACTCATTCTTCTCTGCAGACAGCCAAATGCTCCTTGACTGCAGCACAAAATATATATGTGCCATATCCTGAAGCACCTGAAACAGAGGTTTCAGCCCCACGTTTCTTATTTTATTGTTATGTGAACATAACTATTATTATTCAAAACCGATTTTACAGTTTTTTTCATCTGCAAACAACTTAGCTTAACTTAGCCACGTTCAGACTCCTCACCCACGCACACAAGGCTCCCCACAACCTGGGCCCCAAGTACCTCAACGACCGCATGACCTTCTACACGCCCACCCGCCAGCTACAATCGACAAACCACGCACTCGCCACCGTCCCACGCATCCGCAGAGCCACCGCCGGAGGAAGTTCCTTCCCCTACCTGGCAGCCAAGATTTGGAACTCCCTCCCCACCCACCTTTGGCGAACCCAAGACCATCTCTCCTTCAGGAAGCAGCTCAAGACCTGGCTGTTCAAGCAGTAACTTACCCCTCCCCAGCGCCTTGAGACCCTCCCAGGTGAGTAGCGCGCTTTACAAATGCCGTGATTGATTGATTGAATGATTGATTGCTTAAATAATGGACTTACCTTCGAACATACGTTTGTACATTTGTATATATTCTTACTTTCAAATGCTTTACACAGGCTGCATCCCCATTACAAGATGGCCATGGCACCACCATTGACTGGCGTCCCTTGGCTCTTCATGTCAAGCTAAATAAAGAGCTCTTTCATACTATTTATCCAGCTGCCAGTCAAGCAGTACATGAGTCCTACTACTTAGCCTGTAGCTGGATCAAAAATGTAGTTTGAGATATTTAGTCTGCCTCTGGAGATTATGTGCGACGTTGCTGCGTAATAGCAGAGGTTAAGTACTATTTGGCCGGCTGCCAGATAAATAGCCATTTCCCTAATATAACTATATGGTCTCACAACTCTGTTGTCGTTCCAGTACCTTCATACCATGGTTTCGAGGAGCTTTAGTTCTGCTTTATTGAGCTGTATCATTATTGTAAATGTAAATGTAAAATAGCTCTTCTATAGCGCATTCTATCACTCCAAGGAGCATCTTGGCACTTAATACCAACCCAGAATAGAAAAGGTGGTTAGCTGGAGCAATTCCACACATGTGGTTCCTCTGTTGTTTTAGTATTAGGGGTGTTGGTAGAGAGTAGTGCTTAGTGCTTGTGGCTGGTGGTCTCAACCAACTCCAGTATATGTCCTCTGTATAGATTGGCAGTGCTGAGATGAAAATTAAATATAATCAAATGAACAAGGCATACGTTGAAACGGACTTGAAACACTCTGGAAAGCATCAGATGAGCAACGAGATATGTAATATGCCTTTGAAATGAAGAAAGTATGGACATACATTTGTTATGTGCTGAAACCAATATGGCATGCTGACATTAAAATAACATGTACTAAAAAGAAGATAGAAAGTGTTTACATTGATATTACACTCTTTCAAAATAATGAAGCATTGATATTACTAAAAGACAAATTATTAACATTGTACTGGAAATTACTGTAGTGAAGTCTTATGGTCTTATCTCACTCAAAATTGAATTTTGGCACATCGAACATGAGGAGTTTGCATCACAAGAGCATGCAACACATGAAAATAGCGCCAGAAATGCTAAAGGTACATGGTATCAAATTCTGGAAACAAATCTTTGGTAATACATAGAATGTGTACCTGCAATACATGCCCTAGAAGATAAAAAATACAAAATCTGTGTTGTTGTTTTGTTAAATGTTATTTGGTGTTCTGCATCTTCCTCAGGATGTTTTTAAATTCTGTGTTTTTCAGGCTGTAAATAATGGGATTGCATAGTGGTGTTACAACAACATATGACAGAGCCAATAGTTTGTTGTGTTTTACTGAAACAGTTGATGATGGTCTCATGTTCGTAGAACAGATAACTCCATAGAATAATATAACCACAGTGAGGTGGGAGCCACAGGTGGAAAAGGCATTGCGTCTCCCCTCTGTAGACCGAATTTTCAGGATTGTTGAGATGATGTTGACGTAAGATGTGATAATTAAAGCAAAGGGTGCAACTGCAACTAGAGAACCCATGACGTAGTTTGCTGCCTCAATATCATGAGTGCTGCTACAAGAAAGCTTTATTACAGCTGGAAAATCACAGAAGAAGTGGTTGATTGTGTGAGACCCACAGAATGAGAGCCTAGTTAATATTACGATGTGTGGTATTGGGTCTATAAAACTAATTATCCAACATCCGGCAGCCAGCTTCATGCAAACTACATTATTCATGGTGGTCACATACCGTAAAGGATTGCAAATGGCCACATATCGATCATAAGCCATGACTGTTAGAAGGAACATTTCTGTAGACACCATGGAACTGAAAAAAAACATCTGTAGCAAGCATGCATTTACAGTAACATGTGTTCCTGCCAGAAAGAAGTGAGCCAGCATGTTTGGAAAAATCACTGTTGTGTAACAGATATCCAGAAAGGCTAGGTTTGTAAGAAAAAAGTACATGGGTGTGTGCAATTGTGTGTTGGAATAGACAATCACCATAATAAGAAGGTTCCCCACAAGTACTAAGAAGTAAATCAGCAAAAAGGCCAAAAAAAGTGGAACTAGAAGATGGGGAAAATCAAAAAAACCCACAATGATGAACTCAGCTGCTAAAGATTGATTTTCTTCTGCCATTGGTTGTGGAATTAAGTCTTCTGGTGCTGGTAGATCAAGAATATCTGAAATGGAAGAAAAAAAAATGTCAATATAGAACACCAGGGATATAGAGATGCGTCTCTCTTGCACAACGTAGGTCGGTACAAGGGCAACGTAACTACTAAGTTAGATTTATTCAGCCATGTAAGGCCATCATGCATGGTACTGAGTGACTTGATAAATCTAGAGTAACACAGTGCAGCGCAAATCACTGCGTTGCGTTACTGTGCCCCAGGGAGGCGTTCTATGCGTGTCCCCATACATCCAACCATGGATTTTGGCACTTTCCAAGATTTACGAATTCTAGTAGACCTGGGGATGTGTCAAAATGCTAAACCTCCCCAGTGAGGTGCAATGAGGACAAACATAGTTATTTCTCCTCTTTTTTTCCTCTTCCTCTTCCTGTGCATGCTGCATTCTGCAGCATGCATAGACGGAGGGAAATTCCTCAGGGGTCTCTTTTTGTGCAGCCAAGTGTCCATTCATTGCACTGAAGCAATCCCATGCAAAACGCAGGTGCCCTTGCACATTGAGCGGTAGCGCAAGGATAATACATGAATGTGCCGTATCATGTTAAATATGGTGCCTTCCTGCTCTTTTCCTTTCACGCAGAGCAGCGCAACAAGGTGGCTTGCTGCGCTACGTGATTTGGTGATAAATGTGCCCCTCACTGTTTTGGGTAGGAGAATGGATGCACACGTTTAGCAGTCACAGTTCAAATGTTCACAATCGGAAGAAACCTATTGAATTGATGAAACTAAATATAGACGTAAGTCAGTTCTAATTGCAATTCTAATTGCAGTTTGTTCTTGGTATTCATCTTTTTTTATTTCCATCGGTCAATTGCTAGGATGCATGAGGTCTATTGCAGATGTATATGTTAGTTACTTATACACGTGCAAGAATGTAGCTGGACCTGTTAACAACTTATCAAGAAGACTCAATCACAAAATCCAAGCATCTACTTAAAAGAACATTTTAAAGTGCTGTAAATTAGATGATGACTGTGACCCTATGTATTATTATAAAGGCAGAGAACTTTCATATAGGTATATATGTTCCTAAGCAATGTTTAGATTTGGCACGGCAAACAACTTTATGTTATGAACAGCTACACAGAGAGTAGGCTTTTGGTTACCCCCTTCATCCAGTAGCTTAGTAGTAGGCTTGCCCCCTTAAGCCACCGTCCGCCAGAAATGTATTTCACATTTTAATTCCACCCACATTTTATGAAGTTTTAAAATTGTTCATTCACTGCTGAATTGACACAGCAAATCAGTCCCAATCAGCTCTTCTGAGTTGCTTTCCATGGACACACATTGTACGTTGTCCTTTTCAGCCAATGCTTAGGTGGTAGGTCTGTGTCTAACCACAGTTCTAATTGAATGCACTTTGTATTTGATGATTTGTTACTAAAGCACTGCTAAAGAAAGTATTGTACATACTGCGTAGAACGTATTAATAATAAGTACTACAGGATTTTAACATTTTTAAAGGAAGAGGTATGGAGTAAATAAAACTAAATAAAAAAGAAAATATAAGGTAATAGGAAAGTAAAACTTGTTTCGATGTTTCAAGCTCTGTCGATCTTTCATCCTAGAGAAGCCAACAGAGAACAACACGTGTTGGGTCAAAGGATGATGTATCTGTGAAGAAGTTGAGAAGAGGTTAAAGCTCCTTGAAATGAGGGACCAATTGAATCCTGTCAGAACGTTGTCTAAGACTGGTCACTCCGCAATGAAGGGTTAGGATCAGGTGTGGAGACAGCATGCACCAGCTCCCCCCTGAATCCCACTTCACCTGCACCTGATCAAGGCTACATGCGGCAGTCCTGACATGAACTAAAGAGGAAGAGGTCTGGAACAAACAGCAAGACGAAATAATGAACTGAAATAGCAGACTAAAATAACCAAGTAAAACAATTTTGCTGGAAATGTTTTGGTACATTTGTGATCCATTATTTTTTACCTGATCTCGAGGTGACCGACTGAGATCGTAGGTTGAAGTGAGTGAAATGGACGGAAATCTTTGCTAAAATTCAAGCATAATAGTTCATTTTCATGAAGTGGATAAAGAATAGCTTCTGCCTATCTGCCCAACCGGACTCCGGTGGTTGCATTTTCCTTGTGATAAAATTCCCAGATGAATTGTCTGAGCTAAGATTTTACCAGGTTACAGCGCACAGAGGGCCTCATTTGCGCCGCCATTGCGTCACTGTTTGTGATGCACTAGCGGCGTAAAAAATGCATCACATTGAACCCTATTTACAAAGTGACTCATTTATGCAGCTGTGTCACTTTGTAAAGCCCTGAACTACATTGTACCATCAGGTATAATGTATGCAGGTTGGGTGTTCCCCCGTAAAAAGCCTCATAGAAATGGCACAGTGATTTCACTGCACAACTTCTAGGACGCCACTGTGTCAAAACCTTATGCCTGTCTCACAGCAGGCGTAAGAATGAAGCCGGACCTTTCACATAGGGCTTGCCCCATGTGAAAGGATACATTGCTGGAGTTGTGCCTGTTTTCAGACACACCCCAGCAATGCGTCACTTTTGCGCCTACAGATACATCAGTAATACTGACGTATCTGTAACTCCTTGCAACATGGAGTGCCATACATTAAATACACTGCATCCATCATGTCGCAAGAATGGTGCAGTGAAAACTGTTTCACTGCTCTTTTGTCGCAGTATATGAAGCCCAGAATGTATATTATTAATAAATCTGTCATACAGTGTTGGCCATCTCAGAATACTTGCTTTGATGTTGTTCGGCTCACTTTAAAGAACAGTACTAGTAACTCTTATCGAAGAGTTCACTCAACAATCAAGCACTAAGGCACTCAATCAATGACATAACATTCTAGCTGCTACAAATGACTCTACAATCCAGCCTTTCCAGTCAATGACCGGTAAAAGCTCCCATTGGGATGGACCTCACTGTTGGTGCATAGTTCAAAACATGTCCATAACAGTTTTCCTAAAAAACACATCATTTGTGCCAACACAGGTCAGTACTTATCATCTGTAAAGCTCGGGATGAAGTCGTGGATCGTGCCGCTTCAAATACTGTCCTGGCAAGGTCAAGCATTTCGCTCCTTCCTCTTTGAATCCTTGATGTGAAGTATTGAGATTTGAATAAGTGTTTTTTTTTATAGCGATTGAAACAAAATGGCCGCCATGATTACAAAGTCTTGCGAAAGCGGGGAAATCTCATGAGATTTTGGGACATGAGGCCTCTGTAAAATCGGAGATGCCTCGGTAGTTCCTCAGCGCATGTTGTGGGCCTTGATATCGTGTTCAACATGATTAAGTACGTTTTTATAATAAATCAGGCACAAAACTTTACAAATTATCATTGTGAACTGGCTGTTTTATGAAATGGCATGAGGATGAGTATGGGAACTGAGACCCTGACACTCCCTGGGGCAAGGTGGCAGTGGTTCATGATTCTACAGGCGTGGATAATGAGCATCTGGAGAGGGTTCTTAGTGTGGATTATAAAGATGAGAATGTGGAGGAAGACAGGAGAAAGAAGAGACCCAAAGAGATATTTGAGATGGATCTTATGGTGGATACGGGTTCCATGTATACCATCATTCCAAATTATGTATTTGAGCGTGAGTGGGAAGATGCAGTGATTAATACAAAAGATATCTCCCGGGGAGGGTATCAAGGGAAGTCTATTTACATAGTCGTGTACTTTGATGGCTATATTGAGTTTTCCAACAGGTCCGTTAGAAATGGGGGTCTCTAGTTGGCAATGGTCTGCACCGTTGTCCAAGTAGGGACCCTTCTTCCTATTCAGGGTAAGGGGGATATACTTCTAAAATAACCCCTGCTCACCCCTTTGGTAACCTGGCACAAGCAGAAAGGCTTATCTCAGAGGCAGTGTGTAAAACATTTGTGAACACATACAGCAATACAGTGAAATCACTGCAAATGGACATCACACCAGTTTAGAAAATTAGTTATCTTTATCTAAAGCAAACAATACCAGAAATGACAAAGAGCCACAAAACAGTAATACAAATATGACTTTCAAATGGTGGAAATAGTTCTGGTCAAAGAAAATTGCAGATGCAACACTTTTCACACAAAGTACATTGGATGTGTCGCGCACACAAACAAAAAGGGTAGCAGGAAAGGCGGTGTGTCCATTCTTTACACTCAGGGAAGTTGATGTGCCGGTCACTTGCTCCGGGGGAGGTGATGCGTCAGGTCATTACTGCTGCGCAGTGGATGTGATGCGTCCGTTCCTTACTGTAGAGGAGGTGATGAGTCGGTTTCTTACTGCGTGGTGAGGTGATGCATCAGTTTCTGACTGCGTCCCCCAACGATGTGACAGACATGGCACCTCGATGCAATGACATGATCCGGGACAATGCGTTGGTTCTTGCTGCCACACAGCAGGGTTTGCGTCGGAATTGGTGCAGTGGTCTCGAAGTTCGGAGGCTGGTGCACTTGAAGCGGTGTGCGCCGATTTTTTGAGCTGCGGGCAGGTAGTTTTTGAAGTTATATTACTTTTTCAGGTCCCAGCGGCAAACAGCATCTAGCGGTCCAAAACAACAGCAGGAACCTCTTAGCAGGTCAGAACTCCCTGCAAGGAAGTTCAGGGGAGCTGGTGGTGTGTCTCTGAGGCTGCAGAACAGGAGGCAAGCCCAGTTTCAATCCATTGGAGATCTTCCTCAAGTAGGGGACACAGCAAACAGCAAAGTCTTTTTTCCTTTCGTTAGCAAAAAGTAGCCACTGCAGGCCAACCCCAGACAGCAAACAGCTCAAGGGCATTATTCCTCCTCAGTTTCTCCAGCACTTCTCCTTGGCAAACGTTCCTCTTGATTCCCAGAAGTGATCTAAAGTACTAGGGTCTGGGCCCCAATATTTATACAGCAGAATCCCTTGTTCTCTGGGGTCAGAGAAGCCCCGTGCTCAGTCAAAACCAGTCATGGCTCTCTGGTGCAGCTTCCTGGCAGGAGGTAAAGACAGCATTGCGGAAGCCAGACAAGGCCCATTCATGCGAAAGGAAATCTCCTCCCCCTACTCTAAATGCAGTCCAGGTCTATTCAGTCCAGCCCTCACTTACACTGGAAAGGCAGGGCACACCTCAACCCCCCAAGAGGCTGTTTGAACAGAATGCACATCCCCAGCCTCAATACACAACCTAGCAGAGGTACACCGGATGGTTAGGCAAGAAAAACCTTGCTTTGTAAAAGTGGTATCTTCAAACCCAGAATGTAAAAATCACCCTCACTAAAAGATGCAGTTGAACATTGTGAGGTCAGGCATATCAAACTTGATTTCCCTATCTTGTTCCCATGGGCAGTAATGCACATAAGGAGTAAACTTCCCATTCTATATTATGGGGACAGATAGCCTTACAATAGTGAAAAACGAAATTGACAGTATTTCATTATCAGGACATGCTGCACACATCACAGCTTGTCCTACCTTTCACATACACTGCACCCTGCCCACAGGGGTACATTGGGCCTACCTTAGGGGTGACTAACAAGTACGAAAAGGGAAGGTTAGGGCCTGGTAAGTGCATGCACTTGCCAAGTAAACATGGAGGTACTAGACTGCACACAGACACTGCGGTGGCAGTTCTGAGTTACATTTACATGCTGCTTATGTGGGTGGCACAATCAGTGGTGCAGGCTCACTACCAGCATTTGATTTGCAGGCCCTGAGCTCACACAGTGCACTGTACTAGAGACTAACTAGTAAATGAATTGGGCCAATTATGAAATCACCAATCCATAACATTAATTTACAGGGAGACCATATGCACTCTAGCACTTATCAGCAGTGGTAAAGTACCCAGAGTCATAATACCCCCAACAAGAGGTCGGAAAAAATACAGAAGGAAGGCAAAAAGTCCTGGGATGACCATTCAAAAAAGGGTCAAGTCCATCAAGGTCCATACATGGGAAGGTGTACGTAGTAGACCAAGGACACCCCATTTTAGGGTGGGTTCACCAATATTGACTTCATGTCATTGTGGATCCTAGGGCTCCCTCACAGGTCATGGTGATGGAGGATGAAAGTCACATGGACATTTTGCGTGGGACAGATGTTGTATTTCGAGAGAAGTTGGGAAAACTTAAAGGGTATGTACACACGATTGTGTTAAGGAATAATGCAATGCTGGTGCAGCATAAGTTGAGAAGGTTGCCAATTGTTGTATGAGATGAGTTTAAGAGCTTGATAAGAGAGATGTTAGATGGAGATGTCATCAAACCTGTGTGGATTTCAAATGGGGAATCCGGGTAGTGATTACTAAAAAAACTGATGGCAATCCCAGGTTTTGTGTGGACTTGAGATTGTTTAATCAGTGTGTGATTCCTGATGGTTTCTCCCTGCCTTGCGTTGGGGAATTGGTCGCCACATTGAAGGATGCTAGATAATTTTCAAAAATTAGACCTCAAAAGTGCAGCTTTTATCACCATTAAGGGAATGTTCCAGTTCACCTACTTGTCGTTTGGACTGTTCTTGGCTGCGAGTGTGTTCCAACTCATGGTGATAAAGATTTTTAAAGGTATTGACATGTAGTATACTTCAAGGATGATATTTTGGTTTTTTTAAATTCCATAGACGAACACAACATGGCATTGAAACGAGTATTGCACAGGATTGCTGAGGTGGATCTGACTCTGCAAAAATAATTTTGTTTCTGGTGGAACATATTAAGTTCTTTGGATACACCATATCTGCGTTGGGCATTATACCAAAAAAGGAACGTACTCAGTTCTATTGAGATGGCGCCTGCACCAGCAGATAAAGAATATTTGAGATGCTTTATGGGTTTAATTGAATATTTTTCAAAATTAGCTGAAACAATTTCACACAAAACTGTATCTTTGAGTATTGCTCCAGAAGGACGAAATGTTTTGCATGAGGGAACAACAGGAAGAACGTTTTGCCAACTAAAAAAAGAGATTTGTGAAGCGAATGTGTTAGGTCTTTTTGGCATAAAAATCGGATCTATATTCACGGTTGATGTCAGTGCCACCGGGTTGGTGCAATTCTGTCTTCAAAACACTGAGGACGTAAGAGGACTGTGGCATTTGCGCCCAGGACTGTCACGTCTTCTGGAAAACATTATTCAGGTATGGAGAGTAAACTTTGGCTGTTGCATGGGGTGGGGTACAACATATTTGCTAAAAACTGATCATAAACCTCTGCTTGAAATTCTATTACCGGGTGGTACTGATACTGATAAAGGGTTGGCAAGGTTGGTAGCCAAACTCCATGAGTATCTGTGGGAGATTGAAAATATCCGTGGTTGGACCAACTGACAAGGGGATTGTTTATCCAGGCAGTCTGTGGATTGGAAAGTAGCTGATGGACCGTCTGTGTTCAATTCTGAGACTGATAGGGCTGTTGCTTTGGTGGAGGATGTTGTCATGGTTGGTGAGGGAGCATTCATAGATAAAGAGTGGCATCAAGAAATGGAGGTGAATGGATTCCTTAAGGAAGTGGTGCATTTGGTAAATCAAGAGTGTATGAGAGAGAGCTGTGTTTCCCTTTTGGTGTGTCTCTTTGTTAATGTCTTGGAGAAGATATCTCTGTAAGCAAAAGTGTTTAGATGAGAGGGGATAGATTTGACCTGCCATTTGGTTTGAGAAGGAAATTTTTAGCACCGTCGCATGAAGGGCATTTGGGGCAAACTTTGACTCAACAACGTCCTAATACTCATTTTTGGTGGCAGAGATGGATGAGCAAGTTGTGTAATGGGTTGGGAGCTGTATGGTGTGTAAGAAGGAGAGAACAGATTTAAGGTGGACACCAAGACTAACATGGGACACATTGATGATTCGGGCAAACCCTGGCACAACATATGTTTGGACTACATAGGTCCTATGGATGAGTTAAGTTTGGTTAACAAGTTTGCTATTGAGGTGATGGAGGGGTTTTCCAAGTGGTTATGGGTTAAACTGTGAGAAAGATTTATATAGAAAACACCATCAGATTTTTGGGCAAATTGTTTTGTGAGGAAGGAGTTTCCTCTGTGCTTGTTACAGATAATGGGACACAGTTGTGTGTGAGAGAGCCAACAGATTAGTTAAGGGTATAATACAGATGGTGTGCATCGATGGTCATATTGTATTTATTTATTTATTTATTGGTTGAATTTGTAAGGTGCAACAGCTACCCAAAAAGGGTTTCCCGGCGCCATAGTGGACTGGCTGGAATATTAGCAGCTTGCGGAAAATTATTGGTTAAACAACCAGGTGTTCACGGATTTCGGAAGCGGATGTAGACTGTTTCTTTCCAGATATCTGGGGGGAGTGAATTCCATAGAGAGGGGCCAAGGTAGGCAAAAGATCGGCTTCCCATCCTAGATAATTGAAATCTGGGTATAATGAAATTCTCATGGGTTAATGAGCGGAGGTGACAGGAGGGCAAATAGGGGTTAACCAAAGATTGCAGGTACTGTGGTGCCATGCCAGTTTTAATTTTGAACATGTAGCTCAGGGCTTTGAACTTAGTTCGGTTCTCCACCCTGAGCCAGTGTAGGTCCCGTATGTGGCTGGAGCTGGAAGAGGCTCTGGGGACCCTGCAGAGTAGTCTTGCCGCAGAGGTTTGTACCATTTGTAACCTACGCGTTACAGCCTTCTTAGAACTAAGATATAGAACGTTTTCATCGTCCAGCCATGAGGTCATACTTGGACTACTGATCTCTGGGTAGACTCTGGCAGCATCCAGATGATCTTTCTGAGCCACTTTAGGATGGTGAAACATGTGGCCGCAACCTTGACTGCCTGGTTGCGCATAGTGAGTGAGTCGTCAATGGTTATGTCTAAATTACGGATGTGGATTGATGGCCGGGGAAGTGCATCCATCTCACTGGGCCAGTGTAGTGGGCCCCATGAATGTTTGTTTTTGCTGAGTATCAGGACCTCAGTTTTATCGCCGTTTAGTTTTAGATAGTCGTTGTGCATCTATGAAGCTATTTTCCCTAATCTAATCTGAAGGGGGGATGAGACACTGGTATTTACATTAGAGAGAGAGAGGATGATCTGGGAGACGTCAGCGTAGGAAATCAGAGTTAACCCAGCCTCTTCTGTGATGTCAGCTAAGGGTCTGACATATAGGTTAAAAAGCAGTGCTTGTCAGAACTGGCAATTGTGGAAAAGATTTGGAGGTGCCGCTATCAAGGAAGGAAGTTAGCCATTTTAACGCTGTGCCACAGATGCCGAGTGACTCCAGCGTGTTTACAAGTATTGAATGGGATACTGTATCGAACGCCGTGCTTAGGACTAATAGTATAAGCGCAACAGCATCACCAGCGTCAAAGTGATGCTGCAGCCGTTCCATGACCCCTTATAGTGTAGTTTCTGTAGAGAAAACGGTTCAGAAACTTGATTGAGATGGATGAAGAATTGTATTGGTTTCTATGAATTTGGAAAGCTGGGAATGGATATGTTTCTCCAGGATTTTTGAGAAGGCTGGTAGTAAAGAGACAGGCCTATAGTTGGAAAGGGTGTTGGGATCGGCATTGGGCTTTTTTAGAAGAGGGGTTACCATGGCGTGCTTCCAGGCTGACGGGACTGAGGATTCGAGTAGGGAGGCATTTAGAAGATCCATAATGACACGCAAATGAGGTGTCTCAAGCTGTTTGAGAATCGAGATCGGCATAGGGTCACTAGGTGAGCCGGATTTCACACTGTCTAAGAGAAGTTTAAAAGAGTCTTCGTTGAGAAGGGGCCAGGAGTCCACAACATTTGGTGGAGTATCATGCGGTCTGACTTGGTCAGGGGGTGTATTGTTGGAGAGGGTATGAGCTTGGGGGAGAGTTTAGGCTGTGACTGAGAGGGGCTGCCACAATGAGAGACCGCAATGTATGAGTAAATGTTTTCTACTTTCTGAACAAAGAAGAGAGCGAGATCCTCGCATTGACTTTTATTGAGAGGGGGGGTCTCGATAAGGTCCCTGAACCGGCCAGCTGCCTGACTATGCCAAAAAGTGTTTTCGAGCAGTGAAAAGCAGTGCAAAACATCAGAGATGGTTGTAGAGACAAATGTATATTGTACAGAAGATGGTAGACGAAATGATGTGGGAGTACCGCACCACCAGGCAAGGTCAGAGTTTAAAGTCTTAATTTGAATTGATGTGTGGTAGGGCTCCGGGGACTAAATAGGTATCAGCATGGATAAAGGAGTGGGTGTCAAATGATGGAAAAGGTAGTAGGTGTCAGGTGAGTGATTTACCTGTTGTTGGTGGTGATATCAAAGTTGGCGATTGGGTGTTTAGCGGGCCTGACTGGGTCTCTGTAGCCAGCCCGCATCCACATTGAAGTCAGCTTGAGCTTGTGACTTTGTCCCTGTCCTGCACCACCAGATATTCACAGTTGGCACTTTTATGCTTTTTGGCGCTGTTTTTCTGAAGAAATTGAATATCTCCAGTTCTACTAATTGAATTTTCGTCATTTTGGTCTTGTTTTGTTTATTAATAATTATTTTGTTTTATTAAACTGGAATCCTTTTGGGATGTTTTTTCACTGCATTACTGTTTGAAGTGTTGCACAAATACTTCACACTTTGTCTCTGAGTTAAGCCTGACTGCTCTCTGCCAAGTTGCCTGAGGGGTGAGCACAGGTTAATCTAGGGTTTGCTGTGACTTTATCTTGACAAGGATTGTGGTTGCTGTTTGACCAAGGCTCACACCCCATCAACCAATAACTCCATTTCGCACAGGGCCGTATTATCACAAGTAAGTAATCAGAATTAAGAAGCACCCATCCCCAAGTAGTGACAAGTTATTGCCCAGAGAACACATGTATCCCACAATAGAGAAGGATTGCTTAGCGATAAACTGGGCATAGAGAAGCTGTAACGTTATTTCTAAGGACAAACGTTTGTGTTGTAATCTGATCATGCACCTCTTACTTGGAGTAAGTGCAAACAGATGAAATGATCCAAGAGTTTTAAGGTGGATTCTCTCTCTACAATTTTATATATTTGAGTTTGGACATCAGAAAGCAAAAAAACAAATCAATGCGGATTTCCTTCTCAAGATTATTCACAGTTTTTCCCACATTGAAAAGTCTAAGAGAAAAGGAATATCAAAAACATCATAACTCACATATTGACTTTGTTCCGACCACTCCTCCTTGCTATGCGTGAGCACCTAGGAAAGACAAGAAAATAATTACAATAGCGAAAGGATAACTGAGGAGAAGGAAACAGAAGGTAAAATATACTGAAGAAAGACTTAAGTTTCTTCCCCTTCAAAGTTTAAATCCACACAGAGAAGTGTGGCTCACTGGTTAGAGCAGAAAAGGGGGTGGTGATGAACAGAGTGTCTGAATTAAGCAGACCACTCTTACCCAGTCCAAAGATCAGGGCTTGATCCATCACCGTTATTTATCTCACTGCCCCATCCCAGCTCAGAACATGGCTATATGCAAATCAGTCTGTCCCTGGCCCAGTGCATCATGGGAACAGGGCAGACTAAACTACCAAGCCAATTCTTCACCAGAAAGGAGACAAGCTACCGGGGACCGGTTTCTGGCATTTCAGCCGTCTTCGGCCCGGCTTGCTTGAATCCTGATGGAGCAGTGAGAAAGGGACTCATGTCTGAGTATACCCTGCCACACCTATAGTGGCCAAAATCGATTCAGAAAAGGGGGTGGTGATGAACAGAGTGTCTGAATTAAGCAGACCACTCTTACCCAGTCCAAAGATCAGGGCTTGATCCATCACCGTTATTTATCTCACTGCCCCATCCCAGCTCAGAACATGGCTATATGCAAATCAGTCTGTCCCTGGCCCAGTGCATCATGGGAACAGGGCAGACTAAACTACCAAGCCAATTCTTCACCAGAAAGGAGACAAGCTACCGGGGACCGGTTTCTGGCATTTCAGCCGTCTTCGGCCCGGCTTGCTTGAATCCTGATGGAGCAGTGAGAAAGGGACTCATGTCTGAGTATACCCTGCCACACCTATAGTGGCCAAAATCGATTCAGAAAAGGGGGTGGTGATGAACAGAGTGTCTGAATTAAGCAGACCACTCTTACCCAGTCCAAAGATCAGGGCTTGATCCATCACCGTTATTTATCTCACTGCCCCATCCCAGCTCAGAACATGGCTATATGCAAATCAGTCTGTCCCTGGCCCAGTGCATCATGGGAACAGGGCAGACTAAACTACCAAGCCAATTCTTCACCAGAAAGGAGACAAGCTACCGGGGACCGGTTTCTGGCATTTCAGCCGTCTTCGGCCCGGCTTGCTTGAATCCTGATGGAGCAGTGAGAAAGGGACTCATGTCTGAGTATACCCTGCCACACCTATAGTGGCCAAAATCGATTCAGAAAAGGGGGTGGTGATGAACAGAGTGTCTGAATTAAGCAGACCACTCTTACCCAGTCCAAAGATCAGGGCTTGATCCATCACCGTTATTTATCTCACTGCCCCATCCCAGCTCAGAACATGGCTATATGCAAATCAGTCTGTCCCTGGCCCAGTGCATCATGGGAACAGGGCAGACTAAACTACCAAGCCAATTCTTCACCAGAAAGGAGACAAGCTACCGGGGACCGGTTTCTGGCATTTCAGCCGTCTTCGGCCCGGCTTGCTTGAATCCTGATGGAGCAGTGAGAAAGGGACTCATGTCTGAGTATACCCTGCCACACCTATAGTGGCCAAAATCGATTCAGAAAAGGGGGTGGTGATGAACAGAGTGTCTGAATTAAGCAGACCACTCTTACCCAGTCCAAAGATCAGGGCTTGATCCATCACCGTTATTTATCTCACTGCCCCATCCCAGCTCAGAACATGGCTATATGCAAATCAGTCTGTCCCTGGCCCAGTGCATCATGGGAACAGGGCAGACTAAACTACCAAGCCAATTCTTCACCAGAAAGGAGACAAGCTACCGGGGACCGGTTTCTGGCATTTCAGCCGTCTTCGGCCCGGCTTGCTTGAATCCTGATGGAGCAGTGAGAAAGGGACTCATGTCTGAGTATACCCTGCCACACCTATAGTGGCCAAAATCGATTCAGAAAAGGGGGTGGTGATGAACAGAGTGTCTGAATTAAGCAGACCACTCTTACCCAGTCTAAAGATCAGGGCTTGATCCATCACCGTTATTTATCTCACTGCCCCATCCCAGCTCAGAACATGGCTATATGCAAATCAGTCTGTCCCTGGCCCAGTGCATCATGGGAACAGGGCAGACTAAACTACCAAGCCAATTCTTCACCAGAAAGGAGACAAGCTACCGGGGACCGGTTTCTGGCATTTCAGCCGTCTTCGGCCCGGCTTGCTTGAATCCTGATGGAGCAGTGAGAAAGGGACTCATGTCTGAGTATACCCTGCCACACCTATAGTGGCCAAAATCGATTCAGAAAAGGGGGTGGCGATGAACAGAGTGTCTGAATTAAGCAGACCACTCTTACCCAGTCCAAAGATCAGGGCTTGATCCATCACCGTTATTTATCTCACTGCCCCATCCCAGCTCAGAACATGGCTATATGCAAATCAGTCTGTCCCTGGCCCAGTGCATCATGGGAACAGGGCAGACTAAACTACCAAGCCAATTCTTCACCAGAAAGGAGACAAGCTACCGGGGACCGGTTTCTGGCATTTCAGCCGTCTTCGGCCCGGCTTGCTTGAATCCTGATGGAGCAGTGAGAAAGGGACTCATGTCTGAGTATACCCTGCCACACCTATAGTGGCCAAAATCGATTCAGAAAAGGGGGTGGTGATGAACAGAGTGTCTGAATTAAGCAGACCACTCTTACCCAGTCCAAAGATCAGGGCTTGATCCATCACCGTTATTTATCTCACTGCCCCATCCCAGCTCAGAACATGGCTATATGCAAATCAGTCTGTCCCTGGCCCAGTGCATCATGGGAACAGGGCAGACTAAACTACCAAGCCAATTCTTCACCAGAAAGGAGACAAGCTACCGGGGACCGGTTTCTGGCATTTCAGCCGTCTTCGGCCCGGCTTGCTTGAATCCTGATGGAGCAGTGAGAAAGGGACTCATGTCTGAGTATACCCTGCCACACCTATAGTGGCCAAAATCGATTCAGAAAAGGGGGTGGTGATGAACAGAGTGTCTGAATTAAGCAGACCACTCTTACCCAGTCCAAAGATCAGGGCTTGATCCATCACCGTTATTTATCTCACTGCCCCATCCCAGCTCAGAACATGGCTATATGCAAATCAGTCTGTCCCTGGCCCAGTGCATCATGGGAACAGGGCAGACTAAACTACCAAGCCAATTCTTCACCAGAAAGGAGACAAGCTACCGGGGACCGGTTTCTGGCATTTCAGCCGTCTTCGGCCCGGCTTGCTTGAATCCTGATGGAGCAGTGAGAAAGGGACTCATGTCTGAGTATACCCTGCCACACCTATAGTGGCCAAAATCGATTCAGAAAAGGGGGTGGTGATGAACAGAGTGTCTGAATTAAGCAGACCACTCTTACCCACTCCAAAGATCAGGGCTTGATCCATCACCGTTATTTATCTCACTGCCCCATCCCAGCTCAGAACATGGCTATATGCAAATCAGTCTGTCCCTGGCCCAGTGCATCATGGGAACAGGGCAGACTAAACTACCAAGCCAATTCTTCACCAGAAAGGAGACAAGCTACCGGGGACCGGTTTCTGGCATTTCAGCCGTCTTCGGCCCGGCTTGCTTGAATCCTGATGGAGCAGTGAGAAAGGGACTCATGTCTGAGTATACCCTGCCACACCTATAGTGGCCAAAATCGATTCAGAAAAGGGGGTGGTGATGAACAGAGTGTCTGAATTAAGCACACCACTCTTACCCAGTCCAAAGATCAGGGCGGTGATGGATCAAGCCCGGATCTTTGGACTGGGTAAGAGTGGTCTGCTTAATTCAGACACTCTGTTCATCACCACCCCCTTTTCTGAATCACTGGTTAGAGCAGGCAGACCCTGAAGCAGAGGTCAGACCCGGGACCAGGGTTCAATTACCGACGCGGCAGGGTCTTGAGCTCAAATGTCCACGGACTCGATACTTCTCGCTTCGGTGCCTGACCTAATCATGGGTTCACACTCTGCAACTCTGGGCATTAAGCTTGCTTAATCTCCACAACGGCCCCCCGCGGCGGGATGCCTGGCTTTCACCTTGGGGATGCCCTGTAGGGGCTATCTCACAGGGAAAAGCCAGGACGGGTTCCCAAGGCAAGCGCGGAGATACCCCTTCGGGGGTCGATTCAGGCGCTATATAAGAAACATAATAATAATAATAATAACAAGCAGGAAAATGAAGGCAAGGAGAAGAAGGAAGGAGAGGAGGACCCAGTACTGTGCTGTTCAGGAGTGGGGTGTAACCCAATGGAGAGGCGAATTTGGCTGATGAAGAGCCAGCAGAAGTATGAAATTTCCCAGAGACATGGGGAAGATTGCAAGTAGAGACCCTTCAACTGGAAGTGGAGAGGACACTGGGGAGGATAAATGGAGCAGATCCAGCAGCCCTTGGTCCAACCTCACACAGGAGATGACACCGGCTCCTGTCACAATCCTGGAGGGGCATGGCTGTCACAGGTGATGCCGTTTTGGAATCTGGACATGTGGTTCAGGATGGAAAAGGAGGCCTAGGGTGTGAAAGCCATAAAGAGAGGGAATCACAAACACGACAGATAACTCAATATAGTCACTTGTTTATGATTTACTGGTGTGTCAGTGGTGAAACCCCATGTGAACTATGGATTTTCAGTCAAAGGCAGACAATACTGCCTTATAACTAGAATACTTGTTTCTAGAATTCTAAGCTTTTCATTTGTGGGTTTTGGGATTCAATTTATTGTCCTTTACAAATGTAACCATGTCCACAAAGATGGTTCCTACTTTCAAACCTTTGCCAGAAAAGAAAGTAGAGTGAAAGCAAGATTATATTTCAGAAGAAAGAAAATTAATTAGTCTGAATTATGACTAAATGAAAAGGAAGAACAACAAATAAAAACCAGTGAACTTTCTCTTACTTGGATGAACACCACCCAACACTGACAGCAAAGATACTTGTCTTCAGAAAGGACTTGTCTGCAATCTGATTAAAATGTAAACATCCTTTATCTTGCAGTAAGAACAAAGATCAGCCTCTACAACAAAGGCACTACCCCTACTGTGACGTTACCACACTTTACTTTAACATGCCAATTGTTACAACGACTTGCTGTAGGGGGGGCGTTGTTGGACTGGTGTTAGAGTTTTGAGTTTAACACCTTCCCTACTGTTGCCTAGAGTGGAGTTGGAATAGTAATTTACACTATTCCAAAGTCTAGCGCCCCCTAAAACAAGTCAATAATAATGACTAGCATAGTAAAGTGACAAGTGTAAATGTCGCAGTTGGAGTAGTATCTGCGTTGTACAGGCATATGGAGTAAATGCATGCAGGGTTCCATCATACAACCGATTGAACAAATTGCTGTACTTAAACTACCCTAAGAGATCAAGAAGTAATTCCCTTTTAACTGCACAGACACAGTTTGTTAGCAGTTGTAAATTGTGACTCCTTATGATTGAATGCCTTCGAGAGGTGGTGGCCTCCTGAGGACAGCAGACCACAATGCCTGTGATCACATCTTAATAAACTAAGCTGTTCTAAAAAGCTTTTCTTACGTTTTATTTAAAGGACACCAGGATACATTTAAAAATGTATTTTATTAAAGTTTGCTTAAGTGTTGACATTGGTCCCCTGGACCACTCCCTACTCCTAAAAAAAACATGTTCATTCTCAAAGGGGAAGCCATCCCAAGGAGATTGCAGTTGCAGCCCATTGTTATACAGTCTTAAGTAATTGTTTTATGTCACCTCAGGCTTCCTGGTTTAAAATTCTATATTTTATTTACGTCATTTGCAGAAAAAAAGATATGCTTTTGCACACTATTTAAAAAAAATAATGATTTTGGACAATTTGCCTGTATTTACTGAAATGATAAAAGGAAATGCAAGTTCGCAAATATGTGGTACCCTTAAATTAACAGTTAAAAAAGGAAAGGATAAGAAGGTTTAAATTCTAAAGTGCTCTTACGTCAAAAAGGCTTGAGCTTGGAGTTCAGAGCCTTCATAATTCAAGTTGTTAAATATGCCATAGCAGCTGTCACTCACTGTGCACTGGTTTGCAAGAAGCCCAGGAAATTGCCATTGAAAATGCTTTGTGCATTAATTGGCCAAGAAACATAAATGTACCATCAATAATCCTAATGAATCAAAACCTACTTTCAGTTTTCCTAGTTTTAGGTCAGTACTTTTCTTTTAAGCTCGAGAGCAGTGCTTGACAAACTTTTTATTACCACGACCCAATTATGAGAATTACATTTTTTTGTGACCTATCGATCTTTAATGGACTTAAGGCTTATGACTTTTTGATGTAACTAAAGCATCCCGTGGTGTCACTGTCATTCACAGACAGCATGCTTTCCACTGAAATGTCCACTAACTTTGCACAGAGATACAATTTTAATGATCAATCTGTATTGCACACAAATGATACTGTGCGGATGTCGGGGTTCAGTGACTATTGATCAAATGTGCATCATCAAGTAGAGTTCTTGAATATGTTTTGAGCCTATTAAAAGCTTTGTTTCCATCGCACTTCAGAATTACAACAATAAATGTGCTTCCGTTTTGCTTTCCTGACTGATGAATGGGCACAGTTCACATTTTATAGGTATCTACATCTTGCTGTGTTTGAAAAGAATGACATCCTCCAGCCTTTCATTTCACGCTCCCTTTTTCCCAGCAAGATTGTCACATAATCCACTTGACTTTTTAGGTTTCGACTTTTGGCGAGGGGCGAAGCCCCTCCCAGTCGAAATCTTTTGTGTTTAGTAGTGAGGTTAGGACAGCCTCTGTTTCCAATTTGCTAGCTCCATAAATGGAGACTAGCCATTGGGAGGCAGAGGCTGTCAATCGCGCTTTCTCACGAAAACGCGATTCGGGGGCGTTTCTGGTGCTTTTTTTAAGCCCCGCCCCTTTGTCCTGGGCCGCGCTGCGATTGGCTGCCGGCCCGGGACACCCCCGTGACGTCATTCCCGGGCCGCGCTGTGATTGGCTGCCGGCCCGGGACCTGACTTGTTTGTATTTACAATTATAGGATAAAACACGTTTAAAAAATAGTGTAACATTGCAGCTCAAAACGATTATCTTTTCAGCCGAATCATGCCAGTACACTACAGAACCTAATGTAATAATTCTGTTGATTTTCGTATCGGACATTGCACCTCTGCAAGGGCGCGTTCAAATCCATTTGGAGGGCAGGTAGTTTCCTTATGCGTTTAACAATAAACAGGTCTTCATAAAAATTAAATAGAGATGTTTCTACGGCTATACCCGCTGAAAACTAAATTGTCTGCACCTGGGAAAACGAGGAGACAGAAAGCAAGACTGTTTTGGGTGAGCCCTAACCTTGCGTGCATTGTCCGCGCGGTGGCGCCTCCGCTCGGCCCGCTGATATTTATTTACAAACTGCGCGAGGCGGGCGAAGCTCACCCAGCACGCCTCGGAGCTCCGTGTGCGGGCTGACGCAGACCAAGGTCCCCGGAGCGTCGGAAACTGCCTGGCGGGCCCTGGTGGTTGAGGTGGAGGACTCGTATGCGAGTGACTCTGCCCCAACCCTACCACCCCCTCTGCCCAATCCTATAAATGTACCGCGTCTCACACACCCCCTCGCAGAGCCAGCGGAGGCCGGGGCAGTAGCTGAGCCGCTCTACCCCAGCGGGGAACACTTCAGAGATAAAGACGTTCGAAGCTTATGGAGTTTGTCCAACTACAACTTAATCATTTGATAACAGCAGAGTTGCCTTACTGTGTGATCCCGTTACAGTCAATGCGTCCAACTAAGACTTATCAGTAACGAACCTGTCCCCAGGTGTGACAGTTACGGGGGCCGAGTTAGGTTGCTGTCGCCCGTTTTGACAGCGGCAGTCATGCATTTCAAAAATAACAAAAATAAGCAGGGGACTTACTCTTGGCATAAAAAGTAGCTTTTTAGATCGCTACCCAAACCTCGCTTACTCCCAAGTTCCAATTTGCTTTGGTCCGTGTCTCCGTAACCCCAAAGTTGCCGTCTGTAATATATTGCTGCATTGAGGAAAGTGGTATTTTAGGAGTGTCGGTGACGTCAAACAAAGTACAATAAGATAAAAGTATAAAAAGAACGAGGCGCAAAGGCGCATTAATGTAAAAAAGTAAAATAGAACCATAAAATAAGACAAACATCTAAACGTTTGAAACATTTCTTAATACAAAGACAACCCTCTCTCGTAAAATGGGGTGCCTGAAACGCACCGTCACTCATTTCACTTCAATAGGATTGCTTTTTTTTGCTTAACTTGTACAAAAGCACTGTCGCCGCCCTTATGCTCTGTATGGAGATCGGGGTCGGCTTTCCCCCTCCAGGGCCCAACCCACCGCCGGGTGTGTCACCGCAGCCAGCGTATGCAGTCTCGTATTTCCCTATGTTAAGAAACTGCACAGAGCGCTATCTGTCGGGCACTACAATCTAAAACAAATTTGGTATTTCACAAACTCCAGGATCACATCTCTCCTTCTCCAGTTATCTCTGTATTTTCATATCGAGATATAGACAATATTAAGGGCACGTTTTATACGGGAAAAATCGCGGTTCAGAGTTTTGTCGTTATTAAATTTTATTGTGCACATCTATTTTTACGTGGCAACACATTTCTGATCATAAATGACTTATTGCGATGTTCTTGTCGCTTTTCAGCATTAGAAGCGTTACACCCGGATCAGTGCAGTACATGTGGGGCAGCGGCCCTGCTCACTCACCGGTGGTCTGGTTTCTGCTCGGATTCTCCCCGGCCGCACCATGTCCAGTCACGTGCAGCCTTGTATGGACCAGGTGCCCTCTGTTGTCACTGCCCCAGGAGTGTGGGGCTCCCTGTGGGACTCACTCCCCCTCAGCACTGCTGGACGTGCCGCGCTCCCAGGGGAAGGGGCCCTGGCCAGGCTTGTGTGGTGCCCTGTGGCTGCTCTGTACCATCCACTCCATGGACAGCAGGCCCTTCCCGGGCAGAGGCGAGGCTGTCTGCATTCCGACACTTTCAAAGTACTCCACAAAACTATGAATCACTCCCCGAGCCGCCGCTGCTTGACTTGCTGCTTCCACACACTGGCTATTGTAACTTTCGCCAGTGCCTGGCCCTTAAATGGCAGAGCCCAGGAAATGATGCCTCGGACAATAGCCCGAGGAGCGTGCCCTTAATCTCGTTGTGTTCAGGTGATTGTCACATCCGACAAATCCCTGAATTCAGGCGTTAACAAGTGCCGGGGTCCCGATCCTGGCGCCAAGTTCATCTACGAGGCGCTCCGGGCGGGGTAATTGCATCTGGGCGCTTGTATCGCTGCGCAATGTACTTTAGAGGTCTAACCATTCATTGCCTCCATTCTTGTAAATGGATAATGGGGAAATTGTACAAGTTATCTGGCATTTTACGGGCTTCCTTGAGGCTGCATTCTTTTAAGTGATACACTAACACAATGGTACCTGGATCAAAGGCTGCACCGCCGGGGTGATGGTCTCCCATAATGTCCTGCGGGGCTCGTGTAGCCCACCTAATATGTCTGTCGCCGCAACCGCGCCATGGACAGACAGCCGACCAGACCAGCGGCTGTCACGGGCAAAGCCTCTTGGCCAATCAGCTGCATTCCCCTCTGGTTCATTCATGCATCCTTTTGCTGCAGAGAGGGATCGGTGCACTGATCTGCTGAACTATCACACCACAGCTGTAAATACCACGAGCAACGTTCATATACACATGTAAAATACATCTATCTATATCTATCCATACATCCATCCATTACTCCTTTCATCCATTCACCCATCCACCAATCCACCCATCCACCCATTCATCCATCTACCTATCTACCTACCTATCTATGTATGTCTGTCTACCTAGCTATAATCTACCCATCTCTGTCTGTCTGTCGCTGCTGTGTCTGTAAAGGAGTCCCCACAGTTACCCAATGGCGAACATTCGTCGCAGCTGCAGGCATTTTTTAACTTCGAGTAATTGACACGGAATAAACCAGTGGAGCGGACATGCACACAGATGTCATATGTTGAAGATTGCGTCCATAATGCTGCCGGCACTGGGCCTGTTATCCTGTAGACGCAGAAAGACGTAAGTTCTTTCCATGCATGTCATTGTAACCCAAAGAGAGCAATCCGTGACAGACCACAGAAACGACACTTTGGTTTTTCAACACATGCCCATAATAGACCTCGCAAGGACACTGCCTTACAGACGTAAGGTCACCTTTCAATTTTGTGTTGAAAAATCATTATTTTTCTGACTGAATAAAGGTGGCCGGAAGCAGGAGTAAGTGGCGCTTTTTCTTTCCACAATGTCTGAGCGCTGCCGGAAAGGATATATATTTTTTCAGGTCACACAAGGACACTGCGAAGAACGGGGATAGATTTAAAACATGGGCAGTGAGTCACATGCTCTACTGTACACCACAGCGAAACACAATTTCAGTTTCCGAGAGAAGTAGATGAACAAAAACGTATATTTTCAGTGACCCAGCTGTTTTTCTGAAAGTGAAACTGCAGATCAAGTGTGGCCTGGGTGAAGGGCCCAGAAAGAGCCAGGACCAGGGCCGCGCTCACCTCGAGTAGCTGCATGGAGATTTAAGATGTTACTGCAAGCTGATGCACGCGAATATTAAAGTGGAAACTATGACCAGTATCCCACGAACACCGATAACACGCAGAATACCAATATATTAAAAAAGATCAATACACAAATTGCCTTTAACTGGTGGTTCATATTGTGGTTTTGTTGTTGCACGAAGTGTCAAATAGGAGTTCCCACTACTCATCTGAATGCTGTTCTGTATCGACTTCGATAGGATGAATGGCTTAGCCGGCCCTGTAGGGAATTACAATCCTTAACCCGCATTATTATGGACACAGATTTCAGAGAGAAACACGTGTGCAAGTTTTGCTTGCAAGGAATTACATAATCCCATTTCTAACGGGAAATTAAAGGAAATACCATGTATATAAATATCTTGTTCAGCCAATCCTTCTCTGGCGCTGCGTCAAAAATCTGGGGTAGCGATCCGAAGCACTTAGAACAACAACCTCACATATTGCTGTCCACAAAGAAGGGGCAGAATTCCTTTTAAATAATTTATTTGATTAAATGATTAATAACTCGGAACTCCTGAATTCAATGTATATAATGTAATGCATTCCTTAGTTTGGACACAATTCTGTTAAGCGTTAGTCACAAACGGTGGTACAATCCCGGATGGATTGGACAGCATTGGTATTATTTACAGTCGATATATAAACAAGCATTTGGCAAAGCCAATAGGTCTGTTTTGCATTACCAGTTCAAAATAAAACATTTTAAAAGCCTCCTAAGGCAAAAGAAAACCAACATAAACGAGTTCTCTCTACATACGGTGCATTTATTTTGCACATTGATCATTTTGAGATGGAAATAGTCCCCTATGCATTCTACAGCAAGTACTTCATTGAGGAGGGATGCTACACGTTGCCAATAGGTCTCGCAGTAGGAAAGTTGGAGCTATTGGTTTTGTAAATTACATTTTATATTTATATATCGTTATTGGCATTGTCAATAACAATATATAAATATAAAATGTCATTTACAAAACCAATAGCTCCAACTTTCCAAATGCGAAACCTATTGGCAACGCCAGTGCTTGTTTTTCTTTCTCTAACTGCAAAGTGAGAAAAGTTTGTAAACACCAATCCCCATTCTAAGAAATAAGCAGCAATGTCTGTCTTTGCAACGCAGCAAATGTGAAAAGATACATACAGAATTTAAAATGGTTCGCGGGTGACCCAGCAGGGGTCTGAGACCCCCAGTTTGGGGAACACTGCTCCAGAGCCCTAGATGAAAGGAGTACCATGTACCAGGTGACAACTTACTGCTCCTATGCAAGAGACTGGAAAGAGCGTCGAAAGAAGGATAATCGATTATGGATGATTTAACCAAGCAGCCACTACAAGAGAGGTGTCCTTCCCATTTAAGATGAGCAGAAGCCCGGCTGACAGAGAGGTCCAGAGAGGGTGACACAACAAGGGATTGCCCCCAGTAGTCAGAGCTTCAGATACTAGATCAATATTTGCATCAGGAGAGAAGGAAAGAAAGTTCTACCTGAGACAAAGGGGCCCTGTGCTGCGCTTCAGCCTGCATCCCCCCTCCACGTGACCCCTTTACACGGTGTCTCCCCTGTAATCATGACTAGGTAGCAGGTCATAGAACATACCTTTAACCCCCTGGTTCCCTGGACTGCCAGTTGCAGAGTCCCAGAGAACCTTTGCCCCCCCCCCCTTCTTTGTAGCCCCATGGGGTGCATTATATTCACTTACATTGGTGCTGCCCTTGAGACCACTGCAGCCATCATCCTGCCGCTCATGGTTCATGAGGTATTGAGTCCAGGAGGTCTGGTGACTCTTAAGTGTAAACTTTGACCCCTGAGGGGCTCCCACGAGCCCAGGGGGTGACCCTCCTAGCTGAATACCATGACGGTCAGCACATGTGTGTGGGTGTTTGTTTGATGACAGTTCATGCTTTGCAGAGTGACACAGGGAGGCATGAACCGGGACCTCGAGGACAACCCTGCAGAGGAGCTGGGACAAGAGACAGGACCATCACGGTCCACGAAGAGACACTGTAACCTTCCGCCCGGCACTAGAGTGTGTACATCTGCGAGTACATACGGGAACTCTGCTGTGTCTTCCCAGCCCTGCTCTGTGTAGTAAAATAATCTTACTACACAGAGCAGGGCTGGGAAGAATCTTACTAAGATTATTCGCAGTGAATTATATTTTCGAGTCATGGCTCCACACCCAAAGACTCTAGGACATTCTGGTTTCATTTGGGGTTGCATTTTGAAACTACGACATCATGTAAAAGAAATATCTGGACAGTTGTATAATTGTGTGTATTTTGTTTTGCTCTTTTTTTTGTCTAACTCTGAATTCCAAATCTGTTACTCTCTATGGACAAATCCGGGACTGCTCACCCGAGGTAACATCGGAGGCAAACCCCACAGACAGAGTATTTGGTTCTTCAATGGAGAGCCCCGCACCAAAGTCCCTGGGACAACATCCTTAACCTATAGTACCTACTACAGATAGCGCCTTGTAACATCTAGCTCCCACAGGCCTTGAAAAAAGGCTTCATCGCTTTATTTGCTGCTGCAGAGACATACGGCTCCTGGGTTCTGCCTCGAACCCTGCGAAGGGGGGGGAGATTCTTCGCTGCGTCGCTGTCTCTGTGGGACGTGGGACTGGTATTACAACATTTTCGGACCTGGCCTTCTTTTCAATCCCAGCAGCAACCAAACCTTTCAGCTCATGTGAGGGTGCTCGGGTGACAGAGAAAAATATTATAGTCGAGAGACAGATTTCCAAATAAAGGGTGACAAAAAACAACTGTTCCCCTCGACTGTCCAACTGCAGCACGTCCCTGGGCTGCTGGAAAGGTTTGTGGAGTCAGTGTGTGTGTGCTGGCCAACAACATGAACTCAGTATAGCAACAGGGCACATGTGACAGTCTGTCTTTGAAAGTACAACAAACACTGCCCGGAAAAACATGTGAAGGGCCCCTTAATTCATCATTCTCTTTCTTTTTTTTTTTTCTCATCATCAAATTCACTTTATTTCAGTTGATAAAAAACTATAAAAGGGTACAGCCACACATAACGAGTTAAAACATTCTTAATTATAAAACAGTCAAGGAGAAAAATGCACAAGTGAATGATGGAAGGTACTCTAGTGTACATAATAAAATGACATATCATAATTATGTTGTCGCTGGCCATATGGGGCAGGGGAATGGGGCCACATAAATAAAGTGCTAGTGCATTATCAGCAATTACATATGACAATCATCAGATTGTTGACCCCAGCAAGATAAACAATGCATATCGCCCCCTTTTGCCCCTTGTTAACGGTCTTATACGAGAACCAGCAGTAACAATATTACAGTACAAAAAATAGTTATATAAAACAGATATTCACAATTTAAAAACATACATTTCAGATTACAAATTAATCCTCGCTTGCCGGGTCATCCCAATTGCCATTTTATCTGTCAGGACCAGGGAAGGATATCAACAATGCTTTCCTTCTAATCGCCCAGCAGTGACCTACGAAGTTTGCTGTTGCGCAGGCAAAAACAGGGGTCTGGCATCTGATTTTAAAATGTGCATGGCCTCCTCTGAGTTTTGGGTCCCTAGTTGTCTGCACACAGGAGATAACCATTTACTCCTTGGTTTTGCTTAAGTTGGGCATGCAAAAAGGACATGGCCAGTTGATTCGTATCTACAAGAACAAGAAGGACAGCCCTTGGATCGAGTTTTTTTATTCAACCAAGAATTAGTAAAGGCAGTAATAGGTAGACTGCCATACCTAAACTGGATGTACAATTTCCTATAGGCTGGTACCTTGATGACATCAAAGAAACTTTCTAGAGACCGTTGGGTTTCGAGTCCATCCCGCGCCCCTACTGTCAGTGCCATTGGCACGCTCTTAACTAAAACTGCATTTTTATGAAAACTGTGTAAAGCCTGGAGATAAAACAATGCACAACTCTGAGTTTACACGACTCTCGAATGATAAAACAGGGAGGCTGACCTCACCTGGTGGATGAAAACAGGCCCCAAAGGTGTTCAGCTCCTGTGCAAACAGAATCCACGATGCTGCCGGAGTCCAGCAATCCTAAAACAAGCCTCAGCAGCAGCGGTGGGGGGTCTGCAGTGGAAGCTGCTGAGCACAAACACAGAAGAAGAGAAGGAACCACACTGCATGAACACTGCTCTGTAAACGAAGTAAGAAAGAACAGGCTATAAAGAGCAATTTTAAGACAAGTAAAACTGTGGAGGTAAAAAAGGAATTCAGGCAGGATAATACTGTGTTTCAATCGTGTCCCTGTTCCAGTGGTGCGGCACTTTTATACCTGTCTTTCCTTGTTTTGTCTGTGCCTTGTGTCTCCAGGGATGAAATCCTCAAAGATGGACGTGGAAAAAGTTTAGCAGGAGCCACAGCTGCGGAACAGAAGCAATTAGTTAATTGTTCCTCCAAAGTCCAGGACTTTGTCCCCAAAGGTCTGAGGTCTTTGCAGTTGAAACTTGCATCTGTTTATTGATCACCCACAGAATTAAAGTAATTAAAAGTCCTTTGTTGATGAAACTTTTAACCTGTTGAACCCAGGTCGTAAAGTTTCTGCCAAGTAAGATCATGGCCAGCTGTTACTTTTCCTAAACTTCTTTGATGTCCATTTGTGGCTTGAGGATGGAGCCCAGAGTGCTGGCCGCCTGCTCCATGCGTCCATCATACTGACTGCACCTCTGGTCAGTAAAGACAAAGAGACAAACTCGAAAAATGTAAAGAAAAGTGAGGAAAAATGATTTTGTGCCACCTACACCTGTAGTTGAAAAATAATAAATGATCAGAGCCTAGGAGTAATATCACCAACAGTCTAGAAAAATTGTTTTTGACAACCAGCAAGAAAAACGCTCATTTGTGTATGTGAACTGAGTGTCACTGAATGGTATCCACATGGCCTGTGCCATCTCTTCCTCACCGGTGCTCAGGCGTCAGTGAGCTAGGAGCAATCGCGATCACTGAGTCTCATCAAAGGCTTCTCCTCTGTGCCTGGATGCGGGTGAAGGAGGCACTGACCAGAGGGCGACCCCCTCACCGGTTACCATATGTGGCAGACCATGTGATGCAACACCTTATACAAGCACAACAGACTGTCACTTTCACAAATGTACAGTGTCAACCACCAACGACAACACAACAGGTACTGCAGTAGGAGTCATAGTGTCACCCGCTACACAAGCAAAATTCATTAAATTCCATCTGGAAAGTAGCCCAAGTTTTGTCTTAAGTGCACTAGAATGTGCATTGTTAAAAGCAGGGTCATGCATTCATCCAGGGATGTATGGGTGTGGATGTATGACGTTGCAACGCAGGCTATTACAACGCCTACCTTTACACCGCGGTTTTTACATCGCAGTCCATTACAACGCATAGCGCTTTGGGGTGCTGGATAGTGAATAGTTTAATTTACTATTCCAACTCCAGTCCCCGTGGACACTAGGGAAGGTTATTGGATAGTAAATTAACCTATTCCCTATCCTAGAGCGCCCCCCAGAGAAATGCGTTGTAATAGTTTGCATTGTACTGACCGCGTTGTAATGGTAGTGCGTTGTAAATGTTTTGTTGTAAGTGTTGTTCACCATGGGTGTTGCACACCGCCATTTTCTTCTGACTGGTACTGGCGGTAAACTGACTGTCCCTGGGCATTGTCTGCCTGTCTAACCAGTCCAAGGGCCAGTTTTATGTTGAAAACACAAGTGAAAGCCCACACATGTATTAGGATACAAATAATATTTGGGTACACTTACAATTGGCATGACCTCCCCTACAAGTCCTTAGTTCATAATAGGGCAGGCGGATTATAACTACCTATAAGTCCCTAGTATATAATAGGGCATGGCAGTTTAGAGGCAAACTGTCCTTTCTACTCTTTCCTGTGTGCACTGCTGACTGCCTAATGTCATTTTAAAAGCAGTCCTGTTTGCAGCACTGCTTTTACAAGTAAGTCACTGCAAACTCGACTTTCGTGCTAAGGGCACTTAAAATGTTATAATCTACAATGGTGTGGCATATTAGGTACCCACAGGGTCTACTCTAGGTGTCCCAGGGAAGGGGTTGGGGTCATTTTACTTTCCCCTTGTAGTAAAGTGCCTCCCAAAATTGACTTTAGTGCTAGGAACACCGTGTAGTGTAGATCGACATGATCTTTGCATATTGAGAACCCCCAGTGTCTCTCCTAGGTGTCCCAGATATGAGGGGTCATGTAACTATAAGGAGGACCCTTATAAAGAGGGTTTATATGCCCTGATGAAGGAGTTAAGTTCACATTTCAGTTTCCTCTTTGTAGATGACTAGCCCCATAAGATAACATGGCAATAGTTTGTGAATGCATAAATATTGCTAGGAATTACATGAAGTATCATTCAATGACTCAGGAGAATGGTACTGATAAATCCCCAAATATGCCATTGTTGGGGTTATCTTAAAATGTACCAAAAATAAGTTATAAGATTTTCTTGTCTGTAAGCCAAAATTCTGCCTTCCTACCCTCTTTCCTGATTGGTCAGAGTTAACAGGCTTAGCCAGAATGTTTTGATGAAGTGATACATGGCTCACCAGGGGAGAGGCTATCTGTTGGAGAGAGCTCTACTACAGAGGAAAGCCTGAGCAGTGGTGAGGGGTTGTAAAGCCTGAAGCTTCAAAGGAGGAATAGGACAGGCTGGGAATGTCAGGTCCATATCCACCCAACCCCTCTGAACCAGCCAGATAGCAAGCTTAGGGGTGGAATCATCAGATGATAGGGGAGGAGAGCTATGGAAATGAGCCATACTGGATGTTGGTTTAATTTCTTACTACTCTGCTAAGATTTTAGCCATAGGGAAATTCGGAGGATAAGTGGTTTCTGATATTTAAAAAAATTAAAATTATAGCCTTTTATATAGCGCACGTACACCCAGGGGCTTCATGGCGCTGACTAACAGAAAAACCCGGATGGACAAGGGGTGGAGCCTAGGCCAGGGAGAAAAGCCAGGTCTTAAGCTGTTTCCTGAACGCTAGTAGGTCAGTACAGGAGCGAATCCCCAAAGGAAGGGAATTCCAGAGTTTGGATGCAAGGATAGCAAATCTGCGTCTGCTCTGGCGTTGCAGCTTAAAGGTTTGTGTGGCCAGAAGGTGAAGATTGGCAGATCGAAGATTGCGGGAAGGGGTATACCTAGACAGGAGGGTGTTGATAAATTCAGGGCTTCGAGCATGAAGAGACTTAAAGACAATACAGGCAGTTTTAAATTCTAAGAAAAACCAAAGGTGGTGATGCATGGAGCGTTGACAATACAAACACTCACCCCCAGTCAACTGTTCTGGGTTTAATCCATCACCGTTCTTTAGCTCACTCCGCCACCCCAGGTCAGACATGGCCATATGCAAATCAGTCTGACCCTGTGCCTCATGGGAACAGTCCAGCCCGAACTGCCAAGCCATGTCTTTCCTGGACCGGAAACAAGCTTCCCAGGACTGGTTTCTGGCATTACAGCCGTCTTCAGCCGGGCTTGCTTGACTCCAGTGGCAAAGTGAGCAAGGGACTCCCGTCTGAGCATACCCTGCCCACTTAGGGTGAACAAAGAAAAACCATAGGTGGTGATGGACGGAGCGTTGACAATACAAACACTCACCCCCAGTCAACTGATCTGGGTTTAATCCATCACCGTTCTTTAGCTCACTCCGCCACCCCAGTTCAGACATGGCCATATGCAAATCAGTCTGACCCTGTGCCTCATGGGAACAGTCCAGCCCGAACTGCCAAGCCATGTCTTCCCTGGACCGGAATCAAGCTTCCCAGGACCTGTTTCTGGCATTACAGCCATCTGCAGCCAGGCTTGCTTGACTCCAGTGGCAAAGTGAGCAAGGGACTCACGTCTGAGCATACCCTGCCAACTTAGGGCGAACAAAGAAAAACCAAAGGTGGTGATGGACGGAGCGTTGACAATACAAACATTCACCCCCAGTCAACTGATCTGGGTTTAATCCATCACCGTTCTTTAGCTCACTCCGTCACCCCAGTTCAGACATGGCCTATGCAAATCAGTCTGACCCTGTGCCTCATGGGAACAGTCCAGCCCAAACTGCCAAGCCATGTCTTCCCTGGACTGGAATCAAGCTTCCCAGGACCGGTTTCTGGCATTACAGCCATCTTCAGCCGGGCTTGCTTGACTCCAGTGGCAAAGTGAGCAAGGGACTCACGTCTGAGCATACCCTTCCAACTTAGGGCGAATAAAGAAAAACCAAAGGTGGTGATGGACGGGGCGTTGACAATACAAACACTCACCCCCAGTCAACTGATCTGGGTTTAATCCATCACCGTTCTTTAGCTCTCTCCGCCACCCCAGTTCAGACATGGCCGTATGCAAATCAGTCTGACCCTGTGCCTCATGGGAACAGTCCAGCCCGAACTGCCAAGCCATGTCTTCCCTGGACCGGAATCAAGCTTCCCAGGACCGGTTTCTGGCATTACAGCCGTCTTCAGCCGGGCTTGCTTGACTCCAGTGGCAAAGTGAGCAAGGGACTCACGTCTGAGCATACCCTGCCAACTTAGTCCGAACAAAGAAAAACCAAAGGTGGTGATGGACGGAGCGTTGACAGATGGATGGAATTGGCATAATCCAGGTGGGATAGTACTAACGCTATCACCACCTGGATCAAAGCCGACTGGGTCAGCATCCAACTGGTTTTCTATATCCTGCGTAGCTGGTAGAAGCAGGAGGATACCACTGTGCCCACCTGAGTCTTCAGTGATAGGTCTCTGTCGATAACTACTCCCAGACTTTTAACCAATGTAGAGGGGATGGGTGGGAGACCTAATTCCGGGGGCCAGTATTGGGGGCCCTAAAGTATTTGGCTTTTGCCGTTGAGAATTATTTCTGTCTTTCCAGGATTCAGTTTTAAATGATTGGCATCCATCCAACAACGGATATGTAGCATGGTGTCCTGGAATTCCCTGATTGAGTCGGGAGAACTGTCAATAGTGAAGATGAGCTGAAGGTCATCAGCGTAATTGAACGTGGCGACTTTGAATTTTCCCAGGGACTGGATCAGAGGGACAAGGTACAAATTAAACAGAAATGGGGACAACAATGAGCCCTGAGGAACCCCATAGGTCGTCGGGATTTTAGGAGCAGTGAAAGGGGCCAGGCGGACCGCTTGAGTGCGGTCGCTAAGGAAAGACCTGATCCAATTATAGGCAGAGCTCCGGATGCCTGCCTGTTCGACCTGGTCCAATAAGATGGCATGGTCGACCGCGTCGAGCGCGGCAGACAGATCTAATAAAAGCAGAGCCTGAGGTATTCCCTTGTCAACATTGTCACAGAGAGAATCCATGACGGTGGTGATGACAGCCTCGGTGGAGTGGGCAGGCTGAAACCCAGCCTGGTGGGGATCCAGGTAGTTGGAATCTTCAATAAAATTAGAGAGGTGAGTAATGACATAAGCTTCAAATATTTTAGCCAGGTAAGGAAGGAGAGAAATTGGCCTGTAGTTTGAAAGGACTGAGGGATCCACACCTGTTTTTTTTTAGCAGGGGTATGATTACTGCCTCTTTGAAGGCCTTAGGGACTACACCCTGTGAAAGGGAGTTGTTATGATTGGTCAGAATCGGGGCAGAGTGGACCAAGAGAATTTCCTTTAAAATATACGGGGTGCAACAATCCCTAGGGGAGCTAGATTTCACCCTTGTGATGAGGGTTAGTAAGGAGTCTGCATTGAGAGATGGAAAGTGGTCAAAGGAGTGATCACTGGGAATCAGAGGGGTGGTATTCAATTTGGGGGCAGTAACTGGAATGCTGGCTTTGATTATAGAGATTTTATCCCGAAGTATAGGTTAAGGGAGTTACACAAGTCCTGGGTCACCGTTGGTTTGAGGAGAACTCTCTCCATGTTTGACAGCTTATTAACAATGGCAAAGATGTCCTTAGACTTATTTTCAGAGTGGATGATTATATTTGAGAAAAAAAGTACCTTGGCCTGGACAATAGCTTGCTTATTAGCATTGCGAGCAGCTATATAAATAGATTTTGCCTGGGGGTCGTAATTTCTCCTCCACTTTTGTTCCTTTTGGCGGATGTCTAGTTTTTTTGCCCTCAGGTCCTCAGAAAACCACTTCTGAGAGTCCGGACGGTGACCGATTCTAAATTTCTTCAGGGGAGCGTGTAAGTTGCTTGCTGCCAGGAACCAATGAGAGATAACCATGCCACACTTTGGAGGAAGTGGTAATGCTCTGGGGTGTTCCCTTGAACCTCATTGGACAGGAGTACTCTCCTGCTTAACTCCAAAAAACACTGAAAAAATATGTGAGCGGTACAGAGCCTCCCAGATCTACTGCTTGAAACTAAGAGAAGAAGGATTACCAGGCTGGAAACTTGATTTGCATCATCAGGCCCTGCATTCTGATTGTGCACCTGCTGCACTATCCGAAACTATAGCCCTGTGGATGTATCTTGCTTCTCAAGGATTAAAGAGTGGACTCCCTTCAAACTACAGGTTAAAAAAGCCCACCTGCACCATCATCACCAAGAGTCCAGTGCCTGAAGTGCGTCCAGTAGACCTTTATGGGTTTTGGCAAGGTGCATTGTAGAAATTGTGGTCCCAGACTTTTAATGACCACCTTGGAGCTTCCAAACCCTTGGATTGTGTTTTAGCCCCTCAAGAGAAACTTCAGGAAGACGCTCCAGATGTTTGGAGAAGTTTGGAGCAAATTTGAAAAAACCTCCGTAAGGTGACTGACTCAATAATAAAGTCAAGCAGGACACCTTCAACACCGACCCAGCACGGATTCCAGATTCAGCGCACTGAATAACTCCGGAGGTCCTATTCCCTGAGTTTGACCGTGAGCTCCCTAAAAGTCAAGCCGGGGAACCCCCATGAATCCGAACTGGTGCAAAATATCGAGGGACCCCGATGGAAAAAGCTCCAGAAAAGTTTCTAAGTGTGAAGGTAACATTTTGACCAAGGCCTTCTGCTCAGTGTATTCATGCAGGGCTCCATCCGAGTTGGCCTGAAAGTTTGACCTTGTCCCAGTCAAGCGAGACCAGATGTCCAAGAGTGGCGGGATAGGTTTCTAAGAACTAGAAAGTATATATTCTTATACAAATTCATATCTCCTGTTCGCTATATTGGATTATTTTTGTTTTGGTGTCATTGTAAAGATAACGAGATTTCATGTTTTTATAAATTGTTGTTGGATTTTTATTATGTGTTGTGTCTTAATTATATACTGAATTGTTGTTTTTGAATGCTTTACATACATGTCTCCTAAGTTAGGCCTGCCTGCCTGCTCGCAGCCAAGCTACCCAATGTTGAGCATGGGAATATTTTTTTTAGACCTGTGCCATGCCCTAGGCCTTATTAACAGTGGTAGATGCATATTTACCACTACTAATAACCAACTTTCCAACAATGGGTCAAACATGTTTTACTGTTATCCAACACACTAGACACTCTAATAGTGACAAACTAGGAATTTAGATACTACGCTGACAATGTCTATTTACAATCACCTAATGATTGTCAAGGGTCGGTGAAAATCATCTGTTTAATTAGTGATTTATTTGTTTATTTATTTATCTGCATTTTCTACAGTGCAAATGTGTCACAAGAGCATTATAGCACTTTATAGGAAATCAGGAATTGAGATACCAGTACCATAAGCAAATGCATACATTTTGGCAACACATAACAAAAAAAGTAACAAATCAGTGGGAGTTGAGACAAGGAACTCAGAAACAGGAAATAAATCTGCTCTTCTCTTACTAAATAAAGTGTCACTGATTTTGAGTTTCTTGTTAAAGGAATTAAGGTATGGGTTTGTGCTTAGGGCTAGTGGAAGGGAATTTCATATTTGTAGCACTATATGAGAAGATCTATTTAATACACTGCTCTTGCTTGAATTTTTAGAGGCTCAGTAAAAAGGACTCTACATTTTCTGGACCCCATTGTGCTCTGGAGAGTTTCAGCTTCTCTGATTATGGAGAGTGGTGAAGGACTTTGTGAGTAATGCAGACATACTTAAATTATGCTTGTGATTTTTTGAGAGCTAATGGAGATTTTGAAAGGGCAGTGGCCCAATTTCTTGCGCCGTTAGTTGGTTGTCCTGTAGGTCATATCTCTTAAGGAGGGCCCTGTGAAATTTTGAGAGACTTGCAAAGGTTCCCATAATTAAGGCTGGAAACAATTAGCGCCTTCACAGCAGACTTTACGTCCTGATCAGGAATACCCTGCCTCATGCCACAAAGTAAGTTGACCTGGCAGCAAGAACTCTTGTCTATACTTGTGATTCGTCTATGTTGGGTAAGCCACTTATAAGGGAAAAATCCCAGCGATTTTGTGTTAGCCACAATGGTCAATTTATAGACATGGGGACCATGATCGTTGGACAGAAATAGATTTTTTCAGTAAAAGTATATTTTGGGGATTTGTGTTCTAGATGGTTGTTTGGCATTTGGTTTTATCTTTTAAGTATTTTATGGAAGTTATAAATGTCTTTTATGGTGAAAAATTTACCGAAATAAAGATTTATGAAATGAAATGTTTGGCATCTATTTGGATTTTGGAAAGGGTGTTACAGATGAAATAGAAATGGGGATTGGATTGAGCTCTGAGAGACCTCTTGTAGAAGGCTCACTTTGTTTGATATGGAGCTTTCTGTTTTAACTGCTTGTGGACTGTTGGCAAGGATGTCAGATAAGAAATGTATTTGCGAGTACTTTGGTGCAGTAAATCTACTTGACAACCCTGAAAATTGAGAAAATCACAGGGTTTGTGACACAAAAAAGTATACTAAACCTTTCTTTTGTGGATTGGAAAATTCTTTCCAACATGGAAAACAGATTCTGTGGCTCAGTAAAATTGATATATATTGAGGCATTATAACTGCAAGACTATATCAAATATTTCAATGGTTTCTGACCACTAACCATTGCTCCATTGTCAATAATTGTTGCGACTTGGCACTGGAAATATGGAATTCGTAGTTTAGCTTAGCATCTTTAAAGTCTAGACAGACTAGATTTATTTCGACATTTTCCCAAGTTTTCTCATGCATTTTGTTTAAACTTTTTTGAGACCCATCAGAGTGAGGGCTTGGACTTTTCTTTGTAATTTTCCGTGGAGAATGTTAGACTAACAGGTCTCTCATGCACTTATTGTATGCAGCAGTAGTAACATTATTGGTATGCTTATAACGGGGAATGAGAAGGTTCTGCTGAGATTTATTGGAAAGAGTAATAATATCAATATTTCTAGTGTTGCACAACTGAGCTTTTGATTTTGCTGTTGAATTGACTTTTTCATGGACAAATGCCAACTTGAAGGAGATCTGAAGGTGGTCTGACCACTGAGCTGGGATGGGGTCATCAGCAGACAGTAGAGTATACTCTGTAATGAGCAGAGCTAGAATGGAACTTTTACAGTGTGTAGTATTTTGGCAATGTTGAAAGAGGTTGTTGTTGATAGGTAACATCGAGGACACAATAGAAGGTTTGTCGAAAGTATCTCCCCATTATAAATTAAAAACACCAAGAAAGATTCTGGCTTCCAAAATTATCATTTGGCAATTCAGTGAATGAGCAATTTTCTCCAAAAAGGTTGGAAAGTAGGTGGAATTTAGTCTCAAAGTAGAGGCTTTGAAAGCAGAAATGTATGCAATGGAAGTATTGATAGTGAACAGTCAGAAGTTTTCTACAGCCTCGTGTATTCTTATAAAAAAAAGTTACTAGGCCAATGTATCTTTCTTTGCAATCATAGCTGAGAATGGAATGATGGGGGAGGCGAAGAAGGTCCAAAACACTCTTTGAGGAGTCATTGGATCAGGTATTTTTTTTTACCAAAATCATGATCATGTTGAGTTTTAGAATAGTAGCTGTGCAGTTGACCCATGAGCGAGAATCAGATCAACTCAGACTCAATATTTTCTGGGAAGGGGAAGTGGAATGGAGCATGATATCGCACAGGAGTGATATGTATGCCTTTATAACTTTCAACCAGATTGTGAAGATCACAACCCTTGAGAGAATGGTTTGCTCTATTGGATAATAGATTGCAGTTGTTCCTAGTTAATCTCTACCTCTAGGGATTATTCTTCAAGACAGGTGATCAGAATGTGAACAACATTGAAAATGGTCATTAAGTATGAAAACTGAGTCACTACCTGTGATAAGGTGTCAATTGTCTTAGTTGTGTCATAAAGGAAAAATGTTCTGAAGAGGGAGATAGGAATGTTTAATAGGGAGACAACTTGTAATGTCCATGATACAGCTGGATTGTAGATTCAGATATTAGCTGAGTAGGGCCAGAAGGTTGAGAGGGGAAGGGTGTGGCTTAGTGGGGGGCTCAGAATAAAGGCTGGCAAAATAGATAGGTGGGAGTAGTTTAGGAAGTAGGTGAAGAAAGAAAGGAGGGTAGGATATAATTAATTGGGAGAAGCAGGGGCTGGGTTTGAGCCCAGAAAATGCGAGCACTAGCAGGTGCAAAAATAGGGAAGATGGTACATCAGGGTGAATACTGAGGGGGAAATGATGGAGGGTGAACAGTGAGGTTGTAATTTAAGGACAGGTGGGAACTGGTTCAAGGGGAGAAAGGTGAAGTGTGGCAGAAGTCCAGTAAATTTATTTCTAGGTTTTGAATTAGCAGCAGGGGAAGTCCATGGGGCAGCAGACAATGGGATGAAGGAAGTGAGAAGAGATTACCATCTGAAATGAGGAGCAGTGAAGAGGAAGATCGCCTATTCGCTGCTTCCAGCCCCACCCCGCTCTGAAGAAGTCAGAGGTGCATAGGAGGAGGGTGGTGCATGCAGCTTTGTGGTCACCTTGGTTACCATGGCCATTACTGAAAAAAACCTTACCTCTTGCTGAGTCTCCTCTCCTCCTGTGCCCGCCGTTTGCTGCCAACATTGCTGTCCCTCCCCCTGCGCTGGTCTAGCCTGGGGTTGAAGCTTCAGCCTCTGCCTTCATTGTGTCTACACCTACACAGCCAATTGGACTGCTCCTGCACCCTCTTTCATATCATTGTTTTTGTGCAAGCCCAGGCCTAGCTTTGGTGTCCTTTCTGAGGCTCAGCTAATTTTCCCCCCATACAGCCCATATTACCCCAATGCGGAGATCTGTGTGGCAAGGGAACAACACTGGACCAACCATTCATCACTGGGAGAGAGGAGCCGATCACTGCTGGGATGCTGCCCTGTTGGGGATAATTTCACAAGGGCTACTATCTATCATCACCAGGGCCCACACCGCCAGAACTCCCTGCACTTCAACAGTTTACTGCAATTTTGCTTTCAATAGTACTCTGTTTGTCGGACTGGGGGGGGGTCTCACTACTAAAAACACTGGAGACTAGTTCAAATTATCCTGAGCAACAAGTCCAATGTTTTCGAATGGCTCGGATGGGTTTTGATGCCAGTCGAACTTCCTCTCCCTTCTATGCGAGCCCACAGTGGGAAACCCCCTGGAATTGTGATTTTAGTATTTTTGTGTTGCTATACAATCCATTGTATAATCATGGGAAAGAGGAAATCAGGGCATGGTATGTGGGGCCTTAAAAATGAAGAAATCTAAACAAGAAGTAAAGTCAGCAGGTAGTAACTGTGTCATTGATCCCATGGATGAGTTCCTGGTTGATTGCGAGGATATTTTAAATCCAGTTACACCACAGATTTCCTCTATCCTTTCAACTACAGACCCAACTAAAGCCACCAATATGCTGAACAATCTAAAATCAAAAAAGGTACGAATACTCAATATGTTTTCAAACCCCAAGGGACGATCCAAATCTGAGCAGCTAAACTGGTCCCTGGAAAATTACTTGCCAAATGTGATTGACATTTCTCCACGAGCTCTGTCTAATATGGGTGATGTTTCTCCTTGCAGTAATTGGTTTGCACTACTGACTGGGTTAAAAGAGGAACCAACACCACCCCCAAATGTAATAAATATCAATCTAATGGCACAGTTACCCCACCCATCGATTGTATTTCTCTGATTATGGAGCAAAAGGCAGAGGTGGAGGAACTTAAAGTCATCATATGCCAGATATGAAACATAATTAAATAGCTTCAACCAAGCAGAGAAACTGCTGCATCAACAATTCAGGTAAATGCCCAGCCAGTGGGTAGCAAGCCCCTCGCCCAGCAGCCGATAAGTAACTTGGCATCCATTAGAACATGCACAGAGACTTATATCACAACACTTACATGATTTAGATTCTATCACAAAATGTACATGATTGAGAAAGCTTATATAACAAAACTCACAAAAATGTACATGATTTAGTAAGTTATATCACAAAACTTACATGATATAGAAAGCAAACTTTTCAATGTCCTAATCTCAACAGCTTTAAAATCCATCACTTTTTGTTGGAAAGATGTTTCTATATTATCTGTTAATGCTTGGTGGTCTTGGGTTATCTTTATTAGAAGAGGTGTTCAATTATCCATGAATGGGATCACATACAATTCACTCGCTTATCAATATTTTTGGTTACCTGTTGATGTATATTTATCCTCTTAATGTTGTATTTATAACTTTAATTTTGATATTAACTCAAATAGACTATTCTTATTATAAAATATAGTAGCTATGTATACATCTTATGCATTAGTTGTTATACTTGTTCCCTCCCTCCCCCTCCTTCCATCCTCCCTTTATATATCTTTTGAATATATAAAATCTCAATACCTATTGTAATTTTTTAATGACTTTGGTTAATTTATGAATTGTTATTTAGGTATTTTTTGCTAATTAATAATATGTTATGTATTGTCTTTATTAGTTGTCTTTAAACAAAATTCAAAAAAATATTTTGAACTCAAAAGAACATGCACAGAGACAAATATAGGCCAGAACTCCAAATTGGATACAGCCGAATTGCAGCTGAGATTTGGTTTTGCATATGAACCAGTCCTAAACAAATGCTGTAAATAGTAATCATGGTAAGCTGACGATGGGCTTTATGGGGAACACAGAGATCATACATGATAGGGCCTATGGGGGGGAGGGGTACTCAACCTGTAGGGAATCCTAACTGTCAGTGTAATCTAACTACTAATCGAATTGTTATGACAAAGGTCCCAAAACTCCCACCCCATTGCAAAGATGAGTCTGAGGAGTCTCTAATTAACATGGTCACCCACTGGATCAGGAACATAGGGGGCTGCTGCTCAGTGATTCGGGAAGATATCTTCAGCGTCCTGAGGAGTCCTACATGTAGCCTAGTGCATGATCGGATTGTGTTGACCAAGAAAAACGGAAGGATAGGTGATAATCTTGTGGCTCTTGACATTAGGAGCAGTCCACCCAATCATTCAAGTACACAGTTTAAGTATTAGAGGCACAGAGCCAATTTGCCAGGCGTTCAGCATAGGGAGGATATGTCACATCTGATGGCTGATGTAGACTGACTTATCTAACCCTATCCACTAAACCTATACAATATCCTATATGTCCTGTCATAACTAGTATCTGTCCAGATTTGGAGCCCATTGCCATAGATTTCACTATTGTATCAGTCGGAGCAGCTCCCTCACAGGGTAACTCTATAAACAATGCATGTCCAGCCCTTTATCTCTCCTCAAACAAGACACTTATTTCAACTGCTGTTGATTATCCCTCCTCCACTAACCAAGAGTTGGCGCCTAATAAATTCTGCTCTTCCAATTATATTACCTATCTATCCAGGACTAGGTTAACACCCAGTCCTAAAGTGGCAGCCTCAGTAGAAACTACTGATCTGTCCATTATTTCTTGGAACATGGCGAGGTTTTACTCTAAACTCCCTGACCGTGGGTAGCTTGCTTTTGTTGGAGGCAATTATATTTGCATTTTCCAAGAGTCTTGGGCTGTGGAGAGGATGTTCATTTCTGGAAGCCTTTAATCTACTCCATCGTTCTCAAACAGGCTTCCGCCCTGGGCAAGGGACGGAGACAGCACTTCTAAAGGTGGTTGAGGAGTCTAGGAGGATTCTGGACACAGGTGGCAATGTGGCCATTATCCTCCTAGACCTCAGCGCCGCCTTCGATACGGTAAATCACTGTATCCTTTTAGTCCGTCTAAACAAAATTGGAGTCTCAGGAAAAGCCCTCTCAAGGCTTGAATCTTTCCTTCAGGAAAGGTATTTCAAGGTATTTGAAGGGGATGTAATGTAATGTAATGTAATGTAATGTATGTGGTCTTGTAAAGCGCACTGCTGCCCTGAGGCGTCGTGGCGCTGTAGACCGCTGGGGAACCCGTCCTGGCTATCCCTGTGAGATGGTCCCGACTGGGTATCTCCAAGGTGAAACCAGGCATCCCCGGCGAATGTGGGGGGCCGTTGTAGAGATGAGGCAAGCTAATGCCCAGAGTTGCCGAGTGTGATCCCTGGTTAGAGTAGGCACCGAGGCGAGAATTATCGAGTCCGCTGACCCTGATCCACGACCCTGACGTGTCGGGAATTGAACCCTGGTCCCGGGCCGTTCTCTGCTCCTGGGTCTGCCGCCTCTAACCAGTGAGCCACACCACTCCACTCCACGCCATTCATCGCCGATACCCTTGCAGTGTGGTGTTCAACAGGGCTCTTCCCTCAGCCCCACACTTTTTAATGTGTATATGTCCCCCTTAGCTGAGATAGCAGCCCCCTACGGAATTGAACTAATCAGCTATGCTGACAACACGCAGCTCGTGGTCTCTCTGAACCAGGCAGATCTGTCCCACACGAGTTTGAGTGACTGTCTTGAGGAGGTAGCAAAGTGGATGGGCCAGTCTCAGCTCAAACTTAACAACGAGAAGACCGAACTGATGTTACTGGGCAGGAAGGCATCATTCAATTCCCCCACTTTATGGCCCCCTTCTATGGGCACTGGTCCTACCCCAAGAAACGTGATCAAGAGTTTAGGATTCTGGTTAGACGAGGATCTCTCGTTTAAAGTACAAGCCAGGAAAACTGTGGCCACTTGTTTTGGCCTGTTAAAATCCATACGCAAAATCCTGCCTCAACTGCCTGAGCCAAAAAGATCCTAGTTCAAGCCTTAATTTTATCTAGGCTTGACTATGGTAACGCGCTCTATCTGGGAGCCCCGGCCTCTGTGATCTGCGAACTTCAGGTAGTCCAAAATTCAGCAGCTAGACTGCTGACGAGCACCAACCACCGCTCCTCGGCCAAACCAGCGCTAAGATCACTCCATTGGCTACCGATAAAAGAACGGATACACTTTAAGGCCCTTTGTATTGCCCATAAAAATCTCCAAGGCAAAGGTCCCCCGATCCTTACTAACCTCATTAAACCATACAAAATGCCCAGGAACCTGCGTTCCAATGATCTCAATCTGGCAGAAGTCCACAGAATCAATAAGGCTCGCTCTGGTGGTCGCCTTTTCTCTTACAATACTTCAAAGTTATGGAACTCTCTGCCCCTCTCCCTTCGTCAGGAACCCAATATCTTGACATTTCGCAAGAAAATAAAAACATGGCTTTTTTCCCGGAAACTAACTAAATAATTAGATCCCATCTTTCATTTTCAGACCTCCTGTCACCGCGGTTCCAAGCGCTGGGATGCTTCCGGGTAGCCATGCGCTGTAGAAGAACTATTTTCATTTCATTTCATTCATTTCATTCATTTCATTCATTTCATGGGTGTGCTCTCCTCCCCGATAACTAGGGAGGAGACAGAACTAGCAATTGCCTCACTGACAGCAGGGAAGGCTGCTGGTCCTGACTCACTGCCCCTCGAATTCTATCGAACATTGAGGCACACTCTATTTGGAGAGCTCAAATCGCTGTTTAAACTCGCTCAGAATGGCCGGACCCCTGACTCACGGCACAAGACTACTATTGTAGTCTTTGGAAAGAAAGACAAACCAGAGCTCAGACCTTCCTCCTATCGCCCGATTTCCCTAATGTGTGCTGTTATCAAAATCTATGCTAAAATAATCGCACTCAGGTTAGGAAAGGTTATTGCCCCCCTGGTCTCCACTCGCCTGCATAGCTTTATACCTGGCCGTGACACATCAGATCATGTAAATGGATACTTGTATAGCGCACTACTCACCCGCAAGGGTCTCAAGGCGCTTGTACGAATACCACTGTGGAACCCATCCTGGCTTTCCCTGTGAGGCGTCCACTCCTGGGCACCCCCAAGGTGGAGGCCAGGCATCCTTAGCATTGTGGGGGCCGTTGTGGAGATTAAGCAAGCTATTGCCCAGAGTTGCAGAGTGGGACTCCATGATTGGAATAGGCACAGAGGCGAGAATTATCAGGTACGTGGAATTTTGAGCCCAAGACCCACCGAGGCGGGGAATTTAACCCTGGTCCCGGGCTAAACCTCTGCATCAGGGTCTGCTGCTCTAATCATTGAGCCACACTTCTCCACAGGCGGGCAATGTCAGGCGGGCAATAGCATTATTCGATTGGGCCCAGGTTTACAAACAACCTCTGGCAATGATCCTGTTGGACACTGAAAAGGCGTTCAACAAGGGCTTTCTATGGCAGCAGTTAAAATGTAAGGGATTCCCACAGGACTTCATTACAGGCATACAAGCCTTATATATCTCCCCAGAGGCCTCTGTCCGCATCTCTGGACAAGAGTCGTGTTCCCTCTCTATTAGCAGAGGAACCCGACAAGGGTGCCCATGTTCTCCGCTTTTATTCTAAATTTATATGGACCCTTTCCTGAGTAAATTGGACAACAATTTACGGATTGAAGCTGCTACTGTTAATGGTGTGGCTTATAAAACATTAGCCTACGCCAACGATGTCGCCATCTTCACGAAGGATGTTCGTTCTGCTCTTCCAGCAGTTTACGATTTAGCCAAGCAATTTGGCATAGTCTCGGGTAATAGGCTTAAAGTCGATAAAACCCAAGTTATACACTCAGAACAGGGGCGTAACACGGGCCCCCGCAGCCCCGGCGTTGTGGAGGGGCCCCAAGCTCCAGGGGGCCAGCATGATCCACGCACCATGCTGTGACTTAGTTTAAAACAGTCTCCTCAAATACCTGAAATTGTGCGTGCCCCGTGCGCAGCGCACGCACACAGTTTTGTGGTCTTCGACCTCAGGGTGGGGCAGGGGTAGAACTGGAAGGTTCATGCGCAGTATAAACTGCACTTGAGGCGGCAGGCTGGTGGGTCCTGAGCACTGAAGCGGTGAGTGAAGCCATATTTAAAATTGCGGTCCTAGTCCCGTATGGGGAGGGGATTGTTTCCTAAATAGCACAGCTGTAGCAAACTCTACACTCCGTAACAGGCCTTCAATGCTTAAATATCTCACATATCAAGGCCGAGTGCCTCTCTGAGTGAGTGGGCCGGCAGTTTGTCCCCGGGGGCGGCGACTCTATTTCTTTGGACTCGGGTTAATATCCTGCTGGCAGCCCAATAAGTGTTAACTAGTTTTATAGATAGCGCCTCAACAAAACCTTCCGGTCGAATTTGCGCTATCACAGTAGGGAACCCTTCCCATGGCTCAATTTTAGCCATAACGCTTGAAAAGCTGCATTATCTTAGCAGCACAGCATATCGGCACCTCAGCTTGTGTTCCTTTCTGTTTTCGGAAGACTCGGGCATTTACAAAATAAAAGCTTTACAACGTGCCACTTAAAACACGGTTTGACAAATGAAAGCATTTTTTTGCCAGAACTGCTTTATCACTCAGAGTGTCTTTCACCAACATAACAGACACTCACCGCAGTCTGCCGCAGCCCTCATGGTTTTCTTGAGGTGATGTTGTTACCTCTACATTTGCACATATTTTAAAACTACAACCGAGGCCAGATTTAAGTTGATCAGTGGGGTAAGGAACACCCCCATCAAGTGAGAAAAATGCCAATTGACTCCTGTGATTGGTAACTTTTTGTTGGCTAGTACTCGTATTGACTGAATCCTATTAGCTTTTACAAGAAATACTTTTGGTCTTGGTAGTAAATTATTCTTTTATGTCAAAGGGGATTTGATAAGGCACTATCTTTCTGTACGTGTCCCAACTGAGCTAAATGACAAATAGGAGTGTCTTTAAAGCCCCGTGAACTTGTCATGTTCATTAATTCTCTCATTTTATAGGAAGAGTTTCAGGCCATGGTAGTGCAGGGGCGAGATTTTAGATCTCTATCTTATCACTCTAGATCTAAACCCCGTTCTGGTCGACTGAACCTTTATTGCCTGTCATTAAGGAAAGAAAGTGCATCCAATACCAGGTTAACTTTGCTAATGATGGACTCGACTCAGAAAAACCACAAACTACTTCTAGCTTTTAAAGATTTATTACAGAGTCAAGGATAACTGCAAGTACAGACATCTCAAAATGAGATTCAAAAGATATATGGGCACCACTACAAACATGTGCTCTCGAAAGGCCCTCAGGCGAGCAAAGAACACAACTAGGACTAGTTCCAAAATTAACAGGGCTGCAAGCATAGACACAAATTGTGATCTCTCCGTCATTTACAAGAGGAGGGAAGGTTTCAGGTTAGGCTGTCCCTACCCTGCTCTAGATGGTATCCCTACTTAACAGAGTCCCAACCTATCAAAAGGTGTCAGCTGTGAATGACTTCCTAAGAAGATCACCCACACTTTAGTCTCTAAGTGAAAACCTATGATCTCCAGTCATGACCCCTCTCTGCCTACCCATCCGCTCTCTGAAGGGTCCTCAGGCATCTGCTCTAACTCCACCCCGGGGTGCTGACCCTAATACAAAACACAACAACATTTGAGACGCCCCTCATGTGGTGTCGATTCTGGCTTTTTCCATGATGATCTTCCTCTGGGCCTCGTGCGTTAGCGTTGACCTTGTTTCTCAGACTCTTCTCCGGCCCGCCGATACCCCCTAAAACATTCCTGAACCCTCCTCCATGTCTGCACCAGTCTCTTGAACAGAACTCTATTCATCCAATTATTAATTGGATCCCCCTCACATATGCAGACAGACATCCGTAGCTGAATCCCCATTCCCATAGACTTCTAACAGAAGTTTGCAACTTATTTCCTGACACAGCTCGGCCTGTACCAGTACGTGCAAATCAGAAACCCTTTCATCACTTCAGGCCTACAACAATTCTCGCAAAGGTCAAACTAAAATAACATGTTAGCATCTTATTGTTAATTAATAAAAACACATCTATGGAATATAAATCCAACGAATAAACAAAATCATTGTAACATTAGTGCAATCCATGTCAATGCAAAGGTGTATACGTTTCTAAACCCTTCTGGCCTAGCCATAAGGCCCGTTCCCTTCTATGCCTTGCAGCATGACATTCTTCTATTAGCAGCTACATAACATGGATCATGATTAATCACATCTAATAAGGTTATACATTTTCACACATTTCTGCATTATTTCCACTTCTGTATGAAATCTCTAGATTAACTACACATTTCGAAGTATAGGTGAATATATTTTCAGCACTCATAGCATTTCTCTTATGATTTGAGCGTACTACTTGTAACTTTGGTGTAGTCATACATTTTGTTCAGTTGCGCTCTCTCAGTTCCCCCCTTTGATGACCTCTAGGGGTCATCACCAACATTTAAACTGAACTAATTGCTAATGCCCCTCGTTTCTGCGTTTCTAGAGCCCTCAGACTCCGGTACTGATTGTCTTGCATTGCAGCCAATCTCTGTAACTTCTCTCTCATAGATCTCTCCAACCTATTCGATCTGTACCATTGATACGACCTCACCAATCCCCACAACATGATCACACAGATCACTATTATGATGATAGGTTTCAGTACATACCATACAAAACTCTTCCCTAGGTTGGCGAACCAACCTCCAACTTCCCCCATTCCATGACCCACTTTTTCCCAAACATTTACTTTAGTTAGGTCTTCGATCTCTTTGTGAATATTAGTTATATTCATAATGACCTTCTCAAGAGGTTTTGAATTGTCTGGAATGTAAGTGCAACATTCCTGGACCTTCAAAGCCTTACAGACTCCGCCTTCTTTGGCTAGTAGAACGTCTAATGCAAGACGGTTCTGAAGCACCATGGCCCTTATCGATTGCATCTCTCCTTCCACCAGCATTAAGGATCTAGCAGTGCTGGCAGACAACCTGTCTACGACTGTTGCCAGTCGCCTAATTTTGACATCATTGAGGATCAGTCCTAAGAGAGGAAATGCAGCTCCAAATACATCTCCAACTAATTCTGCATCTCCTAGGTCTCTTCTCCCTCTTGTCGAGGCCTTGCCCTCGATGATCTCTAAGTCTTGAGCATGGTATATTTTGGGAAAGACAATCGCCAAGTAACATGATCCATACCAATTGTCAGGTAGTCTCACGTAAGCATTTCTTCCACATACAAAATATACATTTGGAATCACTTGCATTCCTTTCAAGAAATCCTTTGTGTAATATTCTAATCTGAAAGCATGTTCACAACTGACTTCCCCTACGAATACATTTTCGTAGTACGTTTTGCTTCTCTGAAGACATAACTTCCCTCTCTGCGTTTTATCCAACGCTATTGGACCACTACTACCCTTTCTCTTATGTGCCTTTTCTTCCTCGGTCCAATCTGTTTTCCATTGTCCTGATTTTTTCAAAATCTTTTGCCTTCTATATCGATCATCCACCTGCCCTATAAACTTCTTTTCGACTTCTGACACTTTGCATGTCAGGTTATTTCTGCGGGCATGTGAAGTATCTAAGGTATCCCAAGGGATGAAGAACTTGGCCAATCTGTCTTCACTCTTCCAGTAGTCCCACTTATTCATCTGCTTATAATTTGGGACTTCTGGTAACACGGAATCATAGTTAGAGAAATAATACTCAAAACTATCTCTTCCGTAAAATATGCTAAGCAATAAGCTACATGTAATGTCATATGTCAACGGGAGGTGATGATATCTAATGCCTTCATCTACAGACGCCGGCAGTTGCATGCAGACGTAGCAATCCTTGACCTCCATGGCATCCACGTATTCATACAAAAGTTTGGCATAAGCATTTGACCTATAGTCGCCTTGGGACTCATCCATGTGTAACCTACGGGCTTCTGCTGCTAATAGCGCTTTCTCCTGTATGTTTTCCCCTTTCTTACCAGCAACAGTGGGTTTTGGTGTCATTACAGACTTCTCATTTGTTACCCTTGCCTCATTCTCATGTCCCCTTACATATGATACAGTAACGACTAAAGCTATTAGAAGTATCACTCCTACTATTAGTGTGCCTATTATACATTTGGCTCTACGATTCGGGCTACCGGCCTCCATTTCTTCAGACAGTATGGTTCTTTCCTTCTATTTCAACTCAAAATTCTTTTGTTCTTTGTTCCTTTACAGTCTCTTTTGATCCTTCAGTCTTTAGAACCACACAATCGGAAGCTGGCAATCTCCTTTTGCAAAGTCTTTTTTAAGTTTTAACACAGACAACCCTCGCCCTTCTCCGTCAACTTATAGGAAGGTCCCTAAGATTCTCTGCTTCCTAGGCGCTAGGTAATCTTCTTTTTCTTGCTTATTTACAAAGTCTTTAAGCATCTACAATGAGGCTTGGGCCTGCGGCTTGGATAGCATAGTTCAATATTTCCAGACGAAGAATGTGCTCTTCATGGCTTGTTATCTTTGTTCCAAAGTCGGGGAATTGCAATTCGGTGAAAAACATGTGCTTTAACTTGCTTAGGCGGGGAGGGTTGGGGAGTGTGAACGTTAGTGACCCTTCTGCTTCGACTCCGGGTACTAACAGCTGTACTTCCACTGTGAGGATGGGTTCAGAACTGGTCACCAGCACCGCTCGTATCCTCCCTGTCACTCGTTCCCAAGACATCTGTCACCAGATATGACCACTCAGGAGTGGCGTATCTTCTGTTAGGCACACGTACTCTCCTTGACCTTCTTAGATCTGGTGCTTCAGAGCCCTGAGCACCTTCATCCGGGTCTGAGTCTTCAGATATTGGAGCAAGGGTTCTCTCTGGAGTTGACCTCAGGCTAGAACTCCTTCTTTGCGGCCAACTGGCTTCTCCACGCCTTACCCTTCTGCTCCTTGTCCTTCTGTTTTGCTCGCGCTCTCTTTCAGCCTGGTCGGTGTCTGATTCGTACTCCCAGCTGCTTCCTCCTTCTGTAGCGTCGTCCGTTTCGCTGTTGTACTGACCGTCCTCGGCTTGGTCAGACACGTTCCCAGCTTCTTCTTGCACCTCTACAGCTTGGCTGGCCCCCTCTATGGCTTCTCGGTCCGCAGCTGGACTGCCATCCGAGAGAGGAGCTGTTTCTTCCAGAGGTGCTGGAACTCTCCGCGTATGAGACGCGTGGATCCAGTTGGGCAGGCCTCCCACCTTCACAGCAGTGTTCGTGATCAGGATGATCTGGTAGGGCCCACGCCAACGAACATCTAGGCAGCTTCTTCTTACGTGCTTCTTCACAAGCACCCAATCTCCAGGGCACAGGTCATGGCACAGGTCCTGGCACGACGGAACCTCGGCAGCCTGCACCTGAAGGGACACAGAATGAATGGCGTCAGACAGCCCCTTACAATAGTCCAGGATCATATCATCTGTGATGTTTAACAGTGCAGCAGTTGGTACTGATGGCAATCTCATTGCCCTCCCCATTAACACCTCGTGCGGTGATAGTCCCGTTCTTCTGTCTGGGGTGCTACGGATACTCATAAGGACCAATGGCAGAGCATCAGGCCAACTCAGGGACGTTGATGAACACATTTTGGCAATTCGAGATTTGATGGTGCTGTTTATCTGCTCCACAATTCCTGATGCTTCTGGTCGATAACTGCAATGCAATTTCTGATCTATGTTCAGGGCCGCACAAATCATCTTCACAAGCTCGCTGTTGAAATGTGTCCCCCTATCTGATTCCAAAGAGGCCGGTACCCCGAAACGCGGAATGAGTTCCCTAAGCAATAACTTGGCTACTGTGAGGGTGTCACACCTGCGTGTAGGGTATGCCTCGATCCATCTGGAAAATATGCAAACAACCACCAGGACATAACGAAGGCGGTTGCACCTTGGCATTTCAATAAAGTCGATTTGCATCCTATTGAACGGACCTCCAGACCTCCCTATGTGACTCAATGCAACTGGTGTTCTTTTTCCTATGTTCAACTGCTGACAGGTCACACAACGCTGGCACACTGCTTCTGCTGCTACTCTGAACTTAGGGTTGTACCAGGTTTGTCTAAATACTCTCAGCATAGCATCTCTCCCTAGATGTACTGGACCGTGTATCTGTCTGGCCATTGGGCTCACCATCTCTTTGGGCAACAATGCTCTTCCATCTGCTGAAACCCAGAAATGTGCCTCAGCTATCACACATCCTGCAGTTTCCCAAGTTTGCTTTTCAAAATCGGGTGCATTTTCTTGCATACATTTTAACTCATCCCAAGTGTCTACAGTTTCCAATATCATGGCTAATTCAGTTCTTACATTTATTCCGCCCACTTCCACCTCCGTGAAAGAGTATCCTTGTTCTGCACAATACCTTGTGACTTCGTCGGCATATCTATTACCTTGTGACACGAAGTCCATATTCCTAGTGTGGGCGGTACATTTTACAACTGCAATACCTGCTGGACATTGCAAAGCTTCTAACAGCAAACGTACAAACTCTCCATTACGAATGGGTGAACCTGAAGAAGTCATGTAACCTCTTTGAGACCATAATTGCCCGTAATCATGAACTACCCCGTAACCATATTGGCTGTCGGTGTATATGGTGACTCGAATTTGGTTGCTTGCCAGGCAGGCACGCGTCAATGCAATAATTTCAGCTACCTGAGCGGAGTGTACTCCTTCCAGGCATCCGGCTTCCACAACTCCAGTAATTGTACAAACAGCATAAGCTGCTCTCAGCTGCCCAACTTCGTCTCTTACACATGAGCCATCGACAAAGAAAACTTCATCGGGGTCAGTCAGTGGCTCATCCACGATGTCGGGTCTCGGTTTGGTGCATAGTTCAGTCACATCAAGGCAATCATAGTCTGTACATACATCATCATCAATGTCACCTGGGAGTAGCATCAAGGTGGCAGGGTTCAAAACAGAGCATCTCTTGAGGGTCACGTTCTCTGCAGCAAGAATGACTTGCTCATAGCGCGTGAGCCTGCTATTGGTCAGATGCTGTGTTTTGGTCCTGGTCATTAACAGTTCAACAGAATGCGGCACATACACCTCTAACTGGTGCCCTATAACGATGTTTTCGCAACGTTCGATACTGACACCTGTTGCAGCAACGGATTTGAGACATCCGGGCAACGCTGCGGCTACTGGGTCTAAGGTAGCCGAGAAGTAGGCAACTGGTCTACGGGCATTCCCATGGATTTGGACCAGGACAGACAAAGCACAACCCTCTCTTTCACAACAGTAAAGCAAGAATATTTTATCGTAATCAGGCATTCCCAGAGCAGGAGCACGACACAGGTCCTCTCTCAGCTGCAGGAACGCCATCAAACAGTCCTTGTCCCATGGTACCGGATCACTCACCTCCTTGTGCGTCAGTTTTTGCAAGGGTTTTGCTTTCAGTGAGAAGTTCGCTATCCACTGTCGGCAATACCCCACCATCCCTAGGAACATCCTAACCTCTCTCTGTGTTTTAGGTGCATTCATCTTCATGATTGCCTCTATTCTGTCTGGGGACACCTTCCGTTTCCCCTTCTCTATTCTGTGCCCCAAGTACTGCACTTCTGTCAGGCAGTACTGCAATTTTCCCGGGGACACCTTGTGCCCATTTGCAGCTAAGTGATTTAGCAAAGCAATGGAGTCTTCCCTGCAAGCCTCTTCAGTTTCTGACGCCACCAGAAGGTCGTCTATGTACTGGACCAGAACTGACTTCTGGGGCAGCACTAGACTTTCAAGATTTTTCTTCAACAGCTGGTTAAAGATCGATGGGCTCTCTGTATACCCCTGGGGGATACGACACCATGTTAGTACGCGGCCTTCCAGCTTAAATGCGAAAAGAAAATGGCTCTCCTCGTCCAGAGGGATCGAAAAGAAAGCCTGGCAAAGATCTATCACAGTGAACCATTCGGCTTGGAACGGTATCTGAAACAATATCACTGATGGATTTGGTACCACTGGACAACATGAGACAACTATGTTATTAATCTTTCGAAGATCCTGCACTATCCTGAATTTCCCATTTGGTTTCTGCAAACCCATAATCGGGGAGTTACACGGACTACCCACGATTTCTTTCAGTATTCCCTGCTTAATCATGGACTCGATCACGGGCTTTATACCTGCAATCGTTTCTGGAGTCAATTTATATTGTGGTGTTCTCGGAAACTCAGCATGCGGTTTTACTATGATTTTCACTGGGTCCACTCCTTTGACCAGTCCAATCTCTTCCCCAGTGAAGTCCCACACTTCTGGTGCCACGGTCTCCCTTAGATCCCATGGGAGCTCATCCACTGTCAAAGTGGGATACAGTTCCACACATATTCTTGAGTTTGCGACTTTGAAGTCAGCGTCATCGTCATTAGTTAATACCTCCACTCCCTGCGGGGTGCAGTATATTGTACAATTTAATTTACACAAAAGGTCTCTTCCCAATAAACATACAGGACTAGAATCGCAAACCACAAACTGATGCTCATCGCTGTATTTCCCTATTTTCACCTGTACTGGTTCTGTCAATGGGCTTGTTATTCTCCTGTTTGCGACCCCCACCACTTGGATTGTCTCTCCAGACATAGGCAGGCCTGGAACTGCGGCTGATCTTATCGTGGATCGGGTGGCTCCTGTGTCTACTAAGAATGTCGTGGGGCACCCTGCTACTTCGGCCTCAACGTAGGGTCCCCTTTGGTCCACATCTAAGGCTGCCCCGAGGGTACAGTCTTCTCTCTCTACTCTCTGTCCTGTTAAAGGATCAACGTAATAGCACTCCTCTCCTCCTATGAAAAGAGGCATCTGTCTATAGGTCTTTCCCGTTGTCCCTATTCTGGGTGGTTGTGGGAACTGGGCTCGCGGAGCTGGGGTCCCCCCTTTGACCACCTTTCCTTGGTACGGCGTTACCCCTCTCCCTGGAGTGCTTTGAACCTCTTCCTCCTCTACTTCTTGTTCCCCAATTTAACGTTGTATGGACACTCGCGTTTCCAATGCCCCACCTCGTTACACTGGTGGCACCGGGTCGTCTTTTTCAATGCCGCAATGTCTACCCTAGGTCTAAAGGTGGAGTTCTCCTCATTGCCCTTGTTCTGACTATACTGCTTCTTACCCCCAGTCCCTGTTCCCTGTGGCTGTTGCTGTTGTCCACCCTTTCCAGCTGACTGCATCTGCACCACCATCAGTTTTTCTTTTAGCTTCTTTGCCTTTGAGTCTATCTCATCACAGCAGTACCTAGCATATCTCAGAATTTCATCCAAAGGTTTATTTTGCCAACAAATCAAGTGTTGCTGAATCATTAAACTAATATCCGGTCTCAAACCCAAGACAAACTTAGACACAAACTGCCCTATGTCTTTCGGGTCCATTACATCCAACCCGCTATATTGTTTAAACGCCTTCAGCAGTCTCTCATAATATTCATGAACTGTCTCTTTGGGTTCCTGCCTAGTTCGATCTATTTTGACCCAATCTATGTCCTGCATTGGCACTTTGTCTTTCAGCCAAGTCATCACTCTCTCGTATTTTACCATTACTGTCTCGAACGGTCCATTGGTCCGTGCATCTCTCTCTGGTTCTGCTGTGGGCCACTCAGCACTAACCTTACATGCTGTCCACAAGTCTCCTGGTACTACAATGTCGAACAGTGTGTTCAGATCTATCCATAGTACTTTGGAGATCTTTACGAACCTCTCCACCTGTTTGTACCATTCAACTGGATTCTCCCTCAATTTAGGGAAGGAGTTGGTAAAAGCTGCTAAGTCCCCCCTACTCCATGGCACATGCACATAGTTCCCGTTTGCAACCTCACGCAAAGGGTATGCCTCTACTCTCTGCAGTCCTCCCTCTGAGGTCATCCCAAGCATGCTTCTCCTAACGGTCCCTTTCTTGGACCACCTTTCTTACCATTTATCCAGCGCTCTCCATGTCCTTATTCCCGTGATCAGTTCCCTTATGTGTGTTTTTAATCCTATTGTTCTTCTCTCATCTAGGTCCTGATCTGAATAATGTAGCCTATGGTTACCCTGTAATGCTTTGGTCCTTGACAGGTCTACCATATATTTTCCTGCCAGTTCGACTAATTTCTCATGTGCCGCTCTCGCTTTCCGAGTGATGTCCTTTGCCATGAACAGTATACATGTCCATTCTCTCTAAGGGCAAGGTACCATCTACCATGTCATCTAGGTCTGAATTTAAGCTGGCAACATCAAGTCTCTTGGCTTTTATCTCGGCTCTCAATATGTCTTTCTTAGGGTGCTCATCGGTCTCCCTTCCGTCCCAGCTCCGAGTCCTACGCTTAGGCTCGGGGGAGTTAAGGAGAGTCCTCCCTTGTTCCCATCTTTCTAAGTCCCATGCTCGACCATCCTGCCTTGGAAGGTGGTGAAACACGGGCCTGTTTCCCCCAATTCCAGTCTGTCCATTCTCTCTGGCCTCCCTTGCTCCATGGCCGGATTCTCTGCCATTCTCCACCCTGTCGCTTTTCTCTCGTTGCCTAGTGTCACTCAGTATCTGGTAAGATCCTTCTCGGCTCCCCATCTCCCCAGGACTGCGTTCATGTCCGTAGTCACAGGGGTTATGGCAAGGCCTCTCGCAACTCTTGTTCTGTCCACTATTGCCAGACGCATAGTGGGCACACTTAAAACTGTTCCTGTACTCCTGCGTTCTCCTATCCCCTTCGCTGTGAATTGGGCGGGACACCCCCCCACACTCAGGGTTCCTGTTTTCCAGGTCTGGTCTACCTCCCCTCCTGGTATGACGAGTGTCTCCGCTACCGTCCTGACCCTTCCCGTCCCACTCCGGACTGCTTTCGTCAGCCCCACAGTGAGTCCGGGTCCTGCTGTCCTGGCTTTCCCTTCCAGCTTCCGCTGCTATGATGCTCTTGTGAATCTCTACTGCCTCATCCCATTTCTTCATGTACTCACTTAGTTCCTGAAAGGATTTCGGCTCTGATCCCCTCAGATCCCTCGGCCATCTAGGGCCCCCCGGATCTCCTGGTGGATCTACTGCTGTATGTACTGGGGTGCTCCAATCTCTCGGTTTTGTCAACTGACTTGGGGAATTGATTGTATCATTCCTCCTTGTCATTTCTGCTCTCTCCCTGTCCAGTCGTACCTGTTCCTCCCCTCTGGCTCTCTCTGGATCATAAATCGATACTATAGGACCTATAGTAACAGGTACTTGCAGGGCATCTGGCAGTGCGTAGGAAGTGGCACACTCCGTTTCTGGCACCCTTTGTACCACAAACCTTCCGACTACCTTCTGCACCGGACTAGGTTGAGACAACTCTTTACTTGCCGTGGGATCCCAATCTGTAGTGGGAAGCGGTCCATACTCCCCTATGCCAGGCCCCCCTTCTCTGCATGGCTCGACATTTCGTGTCTCTTTATTGTACGGGGGCGGCCTATCTGTTAGTAACCTATTTATCAGGCTGTCTTCTGTCTCGCTCTCATCGTCCTCCTCGAATGGGCTCTTATTTCCTGTCACCTCTAATACTGGGTACAGTTTGTTTACTTCAAGGTTATGCACTCTCCATCTTTTGGCATCCGCATCCCATTTGGCATCCTGCACTGCTCTTACCGATCGTTTCACCCTTTCTTGTCGTCTATTCAGATTCCTCTCGTGCGCAGCCCTAATCCATGCATTGAGAGCTTCAAACTGGGTCGGTCTGGGCATAGGTCTCATTGAGGTCATGACTGCTTTTAATCGGTGTAGCACCTCTAATCTGAACGTCCCGTACTTTGGAAACGTCAGTTCCTCATTTCCTTCTGTAATCTTACTCCACTCTGAAATCCACAATATAGTGTGTAACCCAACATTTGTCGCCATATAATAAGCCGGCGTACCCTCCGGCGGGGCTTCTTCCCCATCATAAGATCTCCGCCTCTCTCTTTTAAACGCTGCTCTTAGCCATTTAAAACATTTCATGATTAACGTACATTTTCCAGCCTCGCTATTCTGTTTACTTCCTGATGACAATCCACCAATCCTAGCGCGGCTTTGCTAGCTGGCCTATCACAGCGCGGTCTTGCTCCGGCCGGCCAATCCCAGCGCGGCACTTTCTGACGTCACTCGTCTCCGCTTCGCAGCAGCACCCCTCCTTTCTCAGCTCGTCTCCCGGTCACACATGCGTCCCATTCATACATCGAAAAATGACTACTTCCGACCAAGCCGTCACTTCTCTTGACTGTACGTCCACAGTCTATCTGTAATTGTCACCACAACTGACGAAATGTCTTCCGTCTCTCTGATAGGTTGCTTACACACAGTAACTTCCGACCAGCGTCCGTTACTCACGCACTCACTCTTACGTTCCCCCTATCTCGGTCCTGCGGGCGATCAATGGTACCTCATGACCCCCTTCACACTGGTTGACAATTACTCTGGATGTCCGATACACCCGAACCACTTAAGCTCTCCTTGAACTTAAGATTTGCACCGGTTGCGCGCGCTCACAACCTGTTCCGCAGTCACTCTACAGGCATTCAACTCCACCAGACATTACAACATAGATACAACACAAAAACACCGCAATCTAACACGCATGACCCTTTATACTCACTCTCGACCGATACTGCTGCTTTTCTGTCTCACGTCATCCGGACCTTCTTCGGCGGGCGGTTCTTCCGGTCATCGATCTCTAGGGGCCTTGGGGTAATCTAACCTGGCCTAGATCACCTTCCTCAAGAAGGCAACCATCCTCTATAGCTACCAACTGCAGGGGCGAGATTTTAGATCTCTATCTTATCACTCTAGATCTAAACCCCGTTCTGGTCGACTGAACCTTTACTGCCTGTCATTAAGGAAAGAAAGTGCATCCAATACCAGGTTAACTTTGCTAATGATGGACTCGACTCAGAAAAACCACAAACTACTTTTAGCTTTTAAAGATTTATTACAGAGTTAAGGATAACTGCAAGTACAGACATCTCAAAATGAGATTCAAAAGATATATGGGCACCACTACAAACATGTGCTCTCGAAAGGCCCTCAGGCGAGCAAAGAACACAACTAGGACTAGTTCCAAAATTAACAGGGCTGCAAGCATAGACACAAATTGTGATCTCTCCGTCATTTACAAGAGGAGGGAAGGTTTCAGGTTAGGCTGTCCCTACCCTGCTCTAGATGGTATCCCTACTTAACAGAGTCCCAACCTATCAAAAGGTGTCAGCTGTGAATGACTTCCTAAGAAGATCACCCACACTTTAGTCTCTAAGTGAAAACCTATGATCTCCAGTCATGACCCCTCTCTGCCTACCCATCCGCTCTCTGAAGGGTCCTCAGGCATCTGCTCTAACTCCACCCCGGGGTGCTGACCCTAATACAAAACACAACAACAGATCTACTGAGAGGGTTTAAGGTATTCCAGATTGTGAAAGGCGCACAGCCGGGTAACCGTAGGATATTTTATGGTTGTCAGGTATTGTTTTTCCAGGCAATGGGGCGGGCGGTAATCCCTCGTAACCGCTCGAAGGTGGATCAGAAATCCACACAAGTGTACAAAAGCAACAGAAGCCCCTGCTCTAGGAAGAAAGTATTTGGAACTCAATGGTCTCAGGTTTGGAGTAACATTAGTAATAGAAGCACATCAACAATGTTACAAAGTCAAAAAACCAATGTATCCAGAAAGAAATTTATAACACGTGTTTCATCGCAGGGAAACAAGCTGCAAATCTTCAGGGCTGGGTATAGATACAAAAATTCCATTTATAAGGACGTTCTATATGCGCGATATTAAAAGTGGTAGGTGAACCCTTCGTGATGCAGAGAAAGCATGCCATTGGGTGACCTGGTGTCATACATGTGTGACATGAAATTTTGGAATATTAGTGACTTCAGTGTAATTGAATAGTGATCTCCTTTTTAACGTGATTATACAGAATGTGTGGAAGTGACTTCGGATAGTCTGCAAATATATCTTTCTAAAAGTAAACACAAATGACCAGTGTATGTAGATATGGCTATAGTTCGGGAGAAATTCGGACAAAGTCTACAAAGTAATAAAAAAACAAGTGAGCAAGTATAAGTGCTAGTGAACAGGTATAAGTGCTAGTGAACAGGTATACAAGCCATTGTAACCTGTGGTGACTTGTCGGTGAGTCTAATATTAAAAATGCTATATGAAAGCAGTCTTATTGTTGGCATAAACACTTTAATACAGTACAGTCGGCAAGAATATTCCGTTCAGTATCCTGTCACAACTACATCGGTACATGTGGTCTGATTTAATAAGGATTTTGTATTGGTAGAAGGATATTGTCGATATAGGGTGGGGGGTCTAGACGGATAAAGTGTTAATGCTCTTCCCCTGGTATTTAGGAAATTTAAAATCTGTTCCTGGTTTGAGGTTTGTAGTACAGCCATATGGTGGTGTCTACAAGTATCAATGAGACCAACAATCATTGGTCACTTGCCACTGGTCAGGGTGAGCGATGGCACGGAAAGAGGGGGGATTTATCTAGTAAAGAAATGTGTTTAGTAAGTACACTTTATTTAAAGACTATTAATCTGATAGTCAGACATAGGTCATCACGTGTTCTGTTAGAAACACGCATTACATGCAAAAGCTCGAGCACGTTTCTGTAGATTATAAATGTATTTATTTTATTTTAGTGCAAAGCCAAGTTCGAGTTGTCATACCCGTCGAAATTCAAAGATTATATATACATTTCAGCAACTCACCCTAGTTCCGATGAAAGCCGAGATTTTAGTGATGTGGCCAAAAACCATGCGGGCGAGAGTGTGGTGAAGGCGCCTTAAGCGCGTAGTATAATTCAAACCTATATGCGAGACGAATGTATAACGTCAAAAGAATGTGACAGACCGCTATAAGAGTTAGTTACCACAGGCAAAAGGATTAACCATATAGATGCTCGTACCTTATTGAGTTCTTAAATGGGCCATAACCGGGAGGAGAAAAAGTTTGCAACTGTAACGTACGAACAGCAAAATCAGGCGGGTACACCTGTGGAGGAAATAATAAACAGCCAAGCGCTGTGTTGTAACATTTTTTGTGCCAATCTGGTGTGTATTAGGTTAAGCGAAAAACGCCGGTACGAACGTTTTAAAACGGTTTACCTGGTTGGCTTAGTTCCCCCTCTTGTTGTTCCCGGCGCCGTTTGTCGAAGACGGTCACCTAACAGGAAGTGGGGGCGGGTACTTAAGGGTTATTTCCGCTATTTTTTCTCAACGTTGATGAGAAACTAGAGCGCGGACTTGTCCTTCATTCAAGTGAAATTTATGGCTGTTTATAGAAAAAATACTATAGTTAATATGACGGAAACGGTGAGAAACCTGTGGTATCGTAGGAGATCGGTTTGTAGGGAAAGAAACGAGTACTTATTTGCAAATATTGTTGGCCAGTGGGTATACTGATAGCGGTGTTATGCTAGCAGAGTGAGTATGTATATAAAATCAGAATTTGGGCTTGGTTATTATTTCGGAAGTTGTTTGGTATTACAAATTCTTAGTCAAGGTAACAAAAAATATTAGGTGTTATCTAGTGCATCAATCAGCAGGCGATTTGACAATAAAACACATTAGTGTGAAGCACATTTATAAACCCAGATACATGTGGTTACATGGGTATGGTTCAAATGAAAAGTAATAACATTTATAAACTCAGATACATATGGTTACATAGGTATGGTTCAAAAGAACAGTACTAACAGGGCGTTACGGTATGTGGGTGCAGTTGAAAAATTGCGTGTAAGCATAAATAAAGATGTTGCGCTGTGACAATGGGCCTCTTGTGTTCAAGAAATCTTAGAGTTAGTCTATGTTCTCGTAATTTTCAGACTCTTTTAGTCCCCTAGGAAGTATTGCATCTCAGGGTCATAGTTCAGACCGAATTCAATGCTGCGCAGACGCATAATCCAGGTCGCTTCCTTGCGTCTTAACGTCAGTTCTCGGTTGCCACCCCTTATGTGAATAGGTACAGTGTCAATGCCGTAAAAACTGATACGGAAGTCTTCGGTGTTAGGTTGGCATTTGGCTACATGTAGGGCAACAGGGTATTTGGGGTCTTGCTTTTGTATTGCTCTCACGTGTTCTGAGATCCTATCTTTGAGACACCTTATTGTGCTGCCCACATATTGTTTGCCGCAATGACACTCAATTATGTATATTACATATTTCGTGGTACAGTTGATGTTCACTCTGATGTCATAAGTGTCTCCATTTGGACCGATAAACTTCATTGTCTTATGTTTTGCCCATTTGCACATAACACAAAAACCGCATTTGAAAAACCCTTTGCTGCGTTGTGTCAGCCAGTCTGGAATCATGTCTATTCTTGGAACTGTTGGACTTAGTCTGTTCCTCAGGGTTCTTCCTTTGCGAAAAGTTATTTGGGGAGTTGGAGGAATGAGATCCTTGAGTACTGGATCTTTCCTAAGTAGATTCCAATGTTTGGACATACTGGTACGGATGGGTCTATGTAGACTGTTAAATTCTGTGATCATCCTCACTGTTGAATCTTTCGCCTTGTTAGTATTGCTACATTTGAGTGTTTCTAGTCTCGTGACTTTACTAAGTCTCTTTTTTGCGGTGGACAGGGTGGCTTGGGGATAACCACGTCTTCCGAATCTCTGTTCCATATCTTGTATAGTATCAGCAAGCTCGTTGTCCTTACTACAGTTTCTTCTAGCTCTCAAGAATTCACCGAAAGGTATTGATCTGATCTGATGTGGTGGGTGGTAGCTGTCAGCTCGAAGAATAGCATTGCATGAAGTGGGTTTTCTGTAAAGTTTACTGTGTAGTCTATTATCGTGTATGTAGAATTCTAGATCTAGAAACTCTATATTGGTTTTGCTGGACTTCATGGTGAAGTTGAGTTCCCAATCATTGTGGTTGAGGTGTTCAAAGAAACTTTGGAGAAGTTCGTCTGTGCAGGTCCACCCCGAGTGGAGGGCCTTAAAGAAAAATTCAAAAAACTAGAAAGACTTAAAAAACAAGAGAACTCACGCTGGTGGGACTCTACGACCCTTAAATTATACATGCGCCTAAAACAAATACCGAGAGGCTTACGCTCCAACACCTTCCCAACATATGATAATCTCGATCTAGATCTAGTGAAAAAATGGGAAGAGTCTGTTACTAATAACTCTTTTGCCCTCATGGACATTTTAATAGAAAGTGCAGATCGCAAATCCAGCAAACTACTGGGGGAAATTGCGATACTGGAGCAAGAAATCAAAGACCTCAATCTACCAGAACCAACTGTGAAAAATTACACCATTCTGGACGAGGTTTTACTTAAACATCAGGAAGAAATAAAAAACAGGAAGGCCAGACAAATTAAAAGAGATGACGCAGATTATCGCAATGGTCGTATTTTCACTTACGATCTTAGACTTTAACAGTCTACATAGACCCATCCGTACCAGTATGTCCAAACATTGGAATCTACTTAGGAAAGATCCAGTACTCAAGGATCTCATTCCTCCAACTCCCCAAATAACTTTTCGCAAAGGAAGAACCCTGAGGAACAGACTAAGTCCAACAGTTCCAAGAATAGACATGATTCCAGACTGGCTGACACAACGCAGCAAAGGGTTTTTCAAATGCGGTTTTTGTGTTATGTGCAAATGGGCAAAACATAAGACAATGAAGTTTATCGGTCCAAATGGAGACACTTATGACATCAGAGTGAACATCAACTGTACCACGAAATATGTAATATACATAATTGAGTGTCATTGCGGCAAACAATATGTGGGCAGCACAATAAGGTGTCTCAAAGATAGGATCTCAGAACACGTGAGAGCAATACAAAAGCAAGACCCCAAATACCCTGTTGCCCTACATGTAGCCAAATGCCAACCTAACACCGAAGACTTCCGTATCAGTTTTTACGGCATTGACACTGTACCTATTCACATAAGGGGTGGCAACCGAGAACTGACGTTAAGACGCAAGGAAGCGACCTGGATTATGCGTCTGCGCAGCATTGAATTCGGTCTGAACTATGACCCTGAGATGCAATACTTCCTAGGGGACTAAAAGAGTCTGAAAATTACGAGAACATAGACTAACTCTAAGATTTCTTGAACACAAGAGGCCCATTGTCACAGCGCAACATCTTTATTTATGCTTACACGCAATTTTTCAACTGCACCCACATACCGTAACGCCCTGTTAGTACTGTTCTTTTGAACCATACCTATGTAACCATATGTATCTGAGTTCATAAATGTTATTACTTTTCATTTGAACCATACCCATGTAACCACATGTATCTGGGTTTATAAATGTGCTTCACACTAATGTGTTTTATTGTCAAATCGCCTGCTGATTGATGCACTAGATAATACCTAATATTTTTTGTTACCTTGACTAAGAATTTGTAATACCAAACAACTTCCGAAATAATAACCAAGCCCAAATTCTGATTTTATATACATACTCACTCTGCTAGCATAACACCGCTATCAGTATACCCACTGGCCAACAATATTTGCAAATAAGTACTCGTTTCTTTCCCTACAAACCGATCTCCTACGATACCACAGGTTTCTCACCGTTTCCGTCATATTAACTATAGTATTTTTTCTATAAACAGCCATAAATTTCACTTGAATGAAGGACAAGTCCGCGCTCTAGTTTCTCATCAACGTTGAGAAAAAATAGCGGAAATAACCCTTAAGTACCCGCCCCCACTTCCTGTTAGGTGACCGTCTTCGACAAACGGCGCCGGGAACAACAAGAGGGGGAACTAAGCCAACCAGGTAAACCGTTTTAAAACGTTCGTACCGGCGTTTTTCGCTTAACCTAATACACACCAGATTGGCACAAAAAATGTTACAACACAGCGCTTGGCTGTTTATTATTTCCTCCACAGGTGTACCCGCCTGATTTTGCTGTTCGTACGTTACAGTTGCAAACTTTTTCTCCTCCCGGTTATGGCCCATTTAAGAACTCAATAAGGTACGAGCATCTATATGGTTAATCCTTTTGCCTGTGGTAACTAACTCTTATAGCGGTCTGTCACATTCTTTTGACGTTATACATTCGTCTCGCATATAGGTTTGAATTATACTACGCGCTTAAGGCGCCTTCACCACACTCTCGCCCGCATGGTTTTTGGCCACATCACTAAAATCTCGGCTTTCATCGGAACTAGGGTGAGTTGCTGAAATGTATATATAATCTTTGAATTTCGACGGGTATGACAACTCGAACTTGGCTTTGCACTAAAATAAAATAAATACATTTATAATCTACAGAAACGTGCTCGAGCTTTTGCATGTAATGCGTGTTTCTAACAGAACACGTGATGACCTATGTCTGACTATCAGATTAATAGTCTTTAAATAAAGTGTACTTACTAAACACATTTCTTTACTAGATAAATCCCCCCTCTTTCCGTGCCATCGCTCACCCTGACCAGTGGCAAGTGACCAATGATTGTTGGTCTCATTGATACTTGTAGACACCACCATATGGCTGTACTACAAACCTCAAACCAGGAACAGATTTTAAATTTCCTAAATACCAGGGGAAGAGCATTAACACTTTATCCGTCTAGACCCCCCACCCTATATCGACAATATCCTTCTACCAATACAAAATCCTTATTAAATCAGACCACATGTACCGATGTAGTTGTGACAGGATACTGAACGGAATATTCTTGCCGACTGTACTGTATTAAAGTGTTTATGCCAACAATAAGACTGCTTTCATATAGCATTTTTAATATTAGACTCACCGACAAGTCACCACAGGTTACAATGGCTTGTATACCTGTTCACTAGCACTTATACCTGTTCACTAGCACTTATACTTGCTCACTTGTTTTTTTATTACTTTGTAGACTTTGTCCGAATTTCTCCCGAACTATAGCCATATCTACATACACTGGTCATTTGTGTTTACTTTTAGAAAGATATATTTGCAGACTATCCGAAGTCACTTCCACACATTCTGTATAATCACGTTAAAAAGGAGATCACTATTCAATTACACTGAAGTCACTAATATTCCAAAATTTCATGTCACACATGTATGACACCAGGTCACCCAATGGCATGCTTTCTCTGCATCACGAAGGGTTCACCTACCACTTTTAATATCGCGCATATAGAACGTCCTTATAAATGTAATTTTTGTATCTATACCCAGCCCTGAAGATTCGCAGCTTGTTTCCCTGCGATGAAACACGTGTTATAAATTTCTTTCTGGATACATTGGTTTTTTGACTTTGTAACATTGTTGATGTGCTTCTATTACTAATGTTACTCCAAACCTGAGACCATTGAGTTCCAAATACTTTCTTCCTAGAGCAGGGGCTTCTGTTGCTTTTGTACAAAACACAACAACATTTGAGACGCCCCTCGTGAGACGCCCCTCACGTGGTGTCGATTCTGGCTTTTTCCATGATGATCTTCCTCTGGGCCTCGTGCGTTAGCGTTGACCTTGTTTCTCAGACTCTTCTCCGGCCCGCCGATACCCCCTAAAACATTCCTGAACCCTCCTCCATGTCTGCACCAGTCTCTTGAACAGAACTCTATTCATCCAATTATTAATTGGATCCCCCTCACATATGCAGACAGACATCCGTAGCTGAATCCCCATTCCCATAGACTTCTAACAGAAGTTTGCAACTTATTTCCTGACACAGCTCGGCCTGTACCAGTACGTGCAAATCAGAAACCCTTTCATCACTTCAGCCCTACAACCATTCTCGCAAAGGTCAAACTAAAATAACATGTTAGCATCTTATTGTTAATTAATAAAAACACATCTATGGAATATAAATCCAACGAATAAACAAAATCATTGTAACATTAGTGCAATCCATGTCAATGCAAAGGTGTATACGTTTCTAAACCCTTCTGGCCTAGCCATAAGGCCCGTTCCCTTCTATGCCTTGCAGCATGACATTCTTCTATTAGCAGCTACATAACATGGATCATGATTAATCACATCTAATAAGGTTATACATTTTCACACATTTCTGCATTATTTCCACTTCTGTATGAAATCTCTAGATTAACTACACATTTCGAAGTATAGGTGAATATATTTTCAGCACTCATAGCATTTCTCTTATGATTTGAGCGTACTACTTGTAACTTTGGTGTACTCATACATTTTGTTCAGTTTGTGCTCTCTCAGTAGTTAAGAGGGAATAATTGTACCACGGGAACAAGACAGGGCATTCTATTGTGACTGCACCATGCACATTTCTACCCCAGTTGTAAAGTGTGAAATAAGCTGGCAATAAAATCGTTTTAGAAGTAATCCTTCCAGCAAAGTGCTGCCAGTGGAGAAATATAGTTTGTGTTCAAGCCATACGCCTAATTACATAGGCCATGAGAGTTGTGATCCTGTGGCCGTGCTTTCATTTCCAATGGCAGGTGGCGGCTCCATTCTCACTCCCCGGCGCAGCAAAGCCTTATGACCATGCTTCATTGACAGCACTTTCATTGTGACTGCAGGCTTTACAGTAAACTATTATTATCAGTGCTTTAAATGGGCTGGTACTCACAGATACTGAGTACCGGCACTTCTTATTTTTACCGATCAGATTAGCGGCACTTCTCCACTGCAAAGGAGAGTACGGGTAACTCATTGAAGGTAAGCTCATTGGTGCTATTGCAGCTGAGCTTGAGGCAGTCAGAGTGGAGTAGATCTGCAGGGCACTCTGACAGCCAAGCGCCTCTGTAGTTCTTAGCTGAGTCACTGCTTAACCATTCAGCAGCGGCTCATTCCTGTTATGCAAGAGATACCCGTGTGTTGGAAATTTCAGGTCCTGCTCAGTTTGATAGAGTAGGGTCCATTCAGGCTCTGCTCTTTCAATACCATTCACACTGTCGCTTGCTGTGCAGTAACACAGGAATAATCCAAATGAACCTTTTGTGGAGTGTATTTGTCTGCTTGTGTGTGCGTGTTTGCCTACTCTGTATGTTTGAGTGTGAGAGAGAAAGCGAGCTCAGTGAGGAAGAGATTCGGGACACTCCCCGGAGGTAGTTTTAAAGAAATGCGTGGAATGCTTTTGTGTGTGCATGTCTGCTTTTTTCTGCGTATATGTTAGTATTGTGCCAAAAGTAACCAAGTCAGAACAGTATAACAGTAAGAAGCTGCAAATATTACCAAGCAAGGAAACCATAGCATATCGTGTTAGGCCTTTATTTTGTGTAATGATTTAACACGTTTTGTTTATATTGATACTTTTCTCACATTTTGATATGTCCTGCAGCTGGCGTAGTACTCATTATTAATGCAGCTTTTCCAAAGTCTCTTTTGTTCTGAGCCACACAGATTATTAGCCTGAATAGGGCTGTTGATGGCGTGACTGTATTCATTTAAAAGCTGTTAATCTGCATATATGGGAAGTACTAGCAAGGGAAATGCAAGGGCAAAATAAATACTCCATAGAAATGTCTTTGCATCATCATGTCTTGCCCCCGCCTCTAACCCCGCCCACTAGCTACGCCCCAGCTCAATTTAATGAGTACCTACACTTATTTTTTTCCATTTAAAGGACTTATTAATATTGCTGTTCTCCAACATGGATGACAGCAGTTGGGTTGGGGAATACATTTTCTTGCCCCTGGGGTACTTTCTTGGGTATAAACAACAAATGTTATAGACGTTAAAATAGCTGACCTATTTAAAATGTGTTTGCTGCTCTAAAGCAGTGTCTTAATCACACAAGGTGCTGTAGCCCGACTTGAGCCAGAAGAGACATCATGTTTTAAATTTACACTCTAAAGCTTTTTAAAGACCTGACAACGGCCTCTGCAGCTGGCCTGTATTTTTTACCATATACCGAGCTTTTGTAGGCAAGGCCTTTTCTATGCAATCATTTACAAGTCAAGTCAAGTCAAGTCAAGAGATTTATATAGCGCGCTACATACCCATAGGGTCTCAAGGCGCTTGAGGAAGGGTGGGGAATTACTTGTCGAATATCCAAGTTTTAAGTTGCTTTCTGAATGCTAGGTGGTTCTGAATAAGGCGAAGGTGAGCGGGAAGTGAGTTCCAGGTTTTAGCTGCCAGGTAGGAGAAGGATCTACCTCCCATGGTGGTTTTGTTGATGCGAGGTACAGTGGCAAGGGCTTGGTTGGAGGATCGTAGCTGACGGGAGGGAGTGTAGAAGGACAGTCGTGTGTTGAGGCATTCGGGTCCAAGTTCGTAAAGTGCTTTGTGTGCGTGGGTTAGGAGGCGGAAAGTAATCCTTTTATTTACGGGGAGCCAGTGGAGGTTTTTCAGGTGACCAGAGATGTGTTCTTTACGCGGGATGTCTAGTATGAGCCTGGCTGAAGCGTTCTGGATGCGTTGGAGTTTTTTCTGGAGTTTTGCGGTGGTACCGGCATATAGGGTGTTTCCGTAGTCCAGGCGGCTCGTGACCAGTGCGTGGGTGACCGTTTTTCTAGTTTCGGTGGGGATCCAGCGAAATGTTTTTTTGAGCATGCGAAGAATGTTGAAGCAAGATGATGAAACGGCGTTGACTTGTCTGGTCATCGAGAGTGAGGAGTCCAGGATGACGCCCAGGTTCCGTGCGTGGTCCGTCGGGATGGGTGCTTTTCCAAGGGCCTTTGGCCACCAAGAGTCATCCCAGGCGGAGGGAGAGGTGCCTAAGATGAGGACTTCTGTTTTGTCTGAGTTCAGTTTCAGACGGCTGTGCTTCATCCACTCGGCTACTTCTTTCATTCCTTCGTGTAAGTTGGTTTTGGCTGTGTTAGGGTCTTTGGTGAGTGAGAGGATCAGTTGAGTGTTGTCAGCGTAGGAGATGATGTTGAGATTGTGTTGGCGAGCGATGGCCGCAAGGGGGCTCATGTATACGTTGAAGAGGGTGGGGCTGAGTGACGATCCTTGTGGCACGCCGCAGATGACTTCAGAGGCCTCTGACTTGAATGGTGGGAGGCGGACTCTCTGGGTTCTTCCGGTGATGAACGAGGCGATCCATTCCAGTGCTTTTCCTTGGATTCCGACGTTTCTGAGGCGCTGTAGAAGGGTGCTATGACAGACTGTGTCGAAGGCAGCGGAGAGGTCGAGGAGGATGAGGGCGACTGTGTCTCCATTGTCCAGTAGAGTTCGAATGTCGTCTGTTGCTGCGATAAGTGCGGTCTCAGTGCTGTGTTTGGCTCGGAATCCGGACTGTGAGGGGTCGAGGGATTTGTTGGTTTCGAGGAAGGTGGCGAGCTGGTTGTTGACAGCTTTCTCGATGACTTTGGCCGGGAATGGAAGAAGCGAGATGGGGCGGTAGTTTTTGAGTTCGGTGGGGTCAGCTGTGGGTTTTTTCAGAAGGGCGCTGAGTTCTGCGTGTTTCCAGCTTTCCGGGAAGGTGGCGGAGTTGAGGGAACAGTTGATGACATCTCGGAGGTGTGGTGCTATGATGGAGTCTGCTTTGTTGAAGATGTGGTGAGGGCATGGGTCAGTTGGGGATCCTGAGTGGATGGAGCTCATCAGGCGGATGGTGTCCTCAGTGGAGATTGAGTTCCAGTCGTTAAGGATGTTCAAGGGGGGGTGAAGGTCCTGCAGAAGGTTGGGTGGGTTGGTCTCCGGGTCGGTTGTTGAAGCTGTTGTGGATGTCTGCGATTTTGTTGTGGAAGAAGGAAGCTAGGGAGTCGCAGAGGGCTTGGGAGGGGGTGATGTCGTTGGAGTTGGCTGATGGGTTGGTAAATTCTTTGACGATGTTGAATAATTCCTTGCTGTTGTGGGCGTTGTTATCTAGTCGGTCTTTGAATGCGGCTTTCTTGGCAGATCGGATTAGTTGGTGGTGTATGCGGGTGGCGTTTTTGAAGGCGTCCCTGTGGCTGGTGTTTGGGTCTTTTTTCCAGGCCTTCTCGAGGGAGCGACAGAGTTTCTTCGATTTCTTAAGATCATTGTTGAACCAAGAGGCGTTTTTGCTGCCTAGTTTGCTTTGACGTTTTTTCAACGATGCTAGGATGTCGGCGCTGTTGGATAGCCATTGGGTGAGGTTAATGGCTGCTTGGTCGGGGTTTGAGGAGTGGGCGGGGGGGTTTAGAAGAAGCGATGAGGAGATCTGGTCGATGGTGATTTTGTTCCAGTTTCTTCGCAGGGTAGGTTGAGGGTGGTTGTGGATTGTGGTCTTATTGTAGGTAAAGTTAACGCAGCTGTGGTCCGTCCAATGAAGAGCTGTGGTGTGACTGAATGAGACATGTTTGCTGGAGGTGAAGATGGGGTCGAGTGTGTGACCTGCAATGTGGGTGGGGGTAGTGACAAGTTGTTTGAGTCCGAGGTTGGCAAGATTGTCCAGAAGGGTGGTGGTGCTGCTGTCATTGCTCTTTTCCAGGTGAAAATTGAGGTCTCCCAATAGAATGTAGTCCTCGGAGGGGAGGGCGTGTGGGGTGATAAAGTCAGTGATGTCGTCACTGAATTGTGCACGGGGTCCTGGAGGCCGGTAGAGGAGGGTGCCTCTGAGTGTGGTCTTGGGGTCGGTATGGATCTGGAAGTGGAGGTGTTCGGCGCTGGCAAGGTTGACGTCTGAGCTGGTTGAGATGCGGATGGAGTTCTTATGGACGATAGCGATGCCTCCTCCTGTTTGCTTGATGCGGTCCTTACGGATGATCTTGTATCCTTCCGGGATGGCAATGGTGATGTCTGGGGCTGAGGAGGCGTTCATCCATGTTTCTGTTAGGAAGGCGACGTCCGGTGATATGGTGTCTAGTAGATTCCAGAGGTCGATGGCGTGTCTGTGGATCGAGCGGGTGTTGAGCAGGATGCATTTTAGGTGGTTGGTGTCAGGTCTCTGATTGGTGTTGGTGGATGAGGAGTTGGTTTTGGTGCCGTCGCAGCCCAGTCTAGCCTGCATGTAGTTCTGCAAGGGCATTGGATTGATTGATGATTTTTTAATGGAGG